>NC_051444.1:30694371-30726974 GCF_001649575.2 Kryptolebias marmoratus
TAATCATCAAAATTAAACGAAATAAACATTTGAAATATATGAGTTTGTATGTAATGTATGAATATAATATACAAGTTTCACTTTTTAAATGGAATTACTGAAATCAATCTACTTTTTCATGATATTCTAATTTTATGACCAGCACCTGTAAATGACAAACAAAAAAACAAAACTTTTTGTTCCTAAACAAGATGAAAAGAAAGTTTTTTGCAGTTTCTAAAAGACTTGGCAAATAAAAGCAACATTTTGCAAATTAAATTAATTTGTCTTTAATCTAAATTAAAGACAAATTAATTTGTTTTTAAAGAACAAAAGAAAAATGAAAACTACAACTTTTGTTTCCAACAAGAAATAATTTCTTTTGTCAAAATAAGATGAAAGAAAATGTCATTATTTGTTTCTAAATAAGATAATAAACATTTGTTTCCATGTGAGACAAAATAAAAAGTGTTTTTGTTTCTTCTAAATGAGATGAAAGAAATCTATAGCATAAAAATGACAAAAGGTGTTCTTTAACTTCTAAATAAGCAAGAAAAAAGAATTTTGTCACCCTGACAGATTCTCCATCAGTTTGCTTCACCTTCAGGCTAAAGAAGAAGACCCGATTGTCCTCTGAGGACAAGGGACATGGCAGCTGTCTCAGTGCTCTGCTGTCATGGTTCTGGCACAGTTCTGACAAACACAGCACTCAGACTTGGTTCTGTAATCAGTCATCTCCATTTGTGGCTGCTACTTCCTCCTAAAACTTACACTGTTCAAATTTTACACATTTTCATGAGTTTATTGTTTTGGTCTGGACCACAGGAGGATAACAGACCAGGACCAGAGGATGGAAACAGTTAGACAGGATGAGACTGAAGGGTACAGATCATCACACTGGAACAACACACAAACAAACACACACACACACACCATCTTCTCACAGAAAGTAACACCAATTCATTTCTTGTAAACCTTTCTAAACCCAAACTGTAACTTCTGCCCAGAGCCAAAATCATTTCCCAAAAAGCAGCTGATTCCCAGTGATGTGAGAGTGCAAACAGATTTTCACCACCCCCACACACACACACTATGCTTCTCTGCAGCTCCCAGCATGCAGTGGGGCTGCAGACTTACTCACTGGAGCTTCCTCAGAACCGGTTTGTCCGATTTTACATTAAAGTCGTCTGGGCTGTAGAGACACAACAAATATCTTACACACAGGTTGAACACACAAACACACACTCACAGTAAGTTTCAGGAGATAAATGTCTACCAGCTGGTTTCCCATCATCTCTGGACTACATCTGGATGCTGGTTGACGTTAAACCAAACTACAGGAGCTCAGCTGCACAAAAACTCAAAGAACCCAAAGAGGAATAGATCTCTGTTCATCAGGTTTTACTCTTACCTGCAGCTCCCACTGTCTCTGAATGTCTCACTTCAACACGTTTTATCTTTTCTACATTCATCTGCACCATTTCACAGTCAGAATGACCAAAAACCAAAACACAGGACAGATACGGAAACAAACATTTAGACAGAAAATGGAGGAAACACAGAGAGCCTCAGGACAATGGCTTGTTTTAAACTGCTGATAAATTCACGGTGTGACTTCTATAGACTACTCTGCAGTTTAAAAGCGAAAACACTTGAAAAGGTAAAACCAAACCTGTTTTATGCAGCTGGCTCTAGACTGAAATACAGGAAGAGGAGGAGGAGGATGAAGAGGGGAGGAAAAATACTTACCTGAAGAGCTCCTCAGCCTCCACTGAGCTGGTGGAGGAACAAAGGAAGAGCAAAATGGAGAAAGGAGAAGAAAGAAGAGGATAAACATTAGAGCAACAAACTAAAATAATATATGATTTAATGGAGAAAGGACTGAGCGACCTAAGAAGCCTGTGATTGGTCAGAATAAAGCTACAGGTGGAATCTACTTCCTGTTTTTTGTCTTGTGATCAAATGTTTACCATTTTTATTAAACTGTTGATGCCTGAAAACAGAAACAGTTTCATAGATCAGACTGTCACTAAATCCGACAGAAGAACTTTGGTGAAACTTGCTAATGAAGTTGAAACTGAGTTGTTAAAGTAAAAAAAAAGCAAAGATTTTAGCTAAAAGCTAAAAGTAGCATAAAAAATAGAGCCAGCTTGCTGAAATGGGTTTCAAAAATTCTTTTGAAGAAAATGAAGGGATCTCAATGTATTTCTATGGGCAAAATATTTGTAAATACATTTCTGAAAAGTTTAAAGTTACAAAAACCAAAAGTCACAGCACTCATCTCCTGAACAAGCGATTTGGACATACAAAGGGATAAAAATACTGTAATCAGCTGAATGCTGATTTAGCAATCACACAATTCTACGAAATATTTATAATAAAATAAATAAAAAAAGAAAAACATCAATTTATCTAGGTTATCTAGCTTCTTCACAGTCCACAAATAAAAACCAGAAGAAAGACGAATGACAGAAAATTCTTCAAACAGAGGAAACTGACAAAAATCCAGAATATGAGTTTGTGATTATGTGCATACCTGAGAGTGATAAAGACATAATCCAGACAAAAATCAAAATATCATAAAATGATATTAAGTTCTGGGATCATGATAAAACCTAAGCATTAATGTTTGTTCAGCTAAGATACAGAACAAACAGAAGGCAACAAAAACAGATGCAGAAAAGAGTCAAAGTGAATTTTTACAGATTCTCCCATAAACTTCGATGTCATGATCCAGGAGCTGGAAATAATCAGAAGTGGAAAAAAAAGAAATTTAAAGTCTAGTCTGAGTTCACTATAACCAGCTGGTTAAAGAAGTAGAGCCCAAACAGTGCCATTAATACCTGCAGGTAACACCAAATATTAAATTACTGTAAACAACCCTGTTACCATGGTAACCCCCCCCCCCCGCCCCAATCACCTACTTTAGGCTGGGTTTAGTCTCCATCTTGGTGTCAGGCTGCTCTGAGGTCTGCTTCTGCCGAAGGGAAACGTCTGAGGAGGGCGAGCTGCAACACACACACGCACACAAACGGCGAGGATGACAACTCAGATAAGAATGTAAAAAAAACAAGGCAGATCATAGCTGAGTGTTTGTGTTTCTGCTGATTTATTTTCGTTTTTGCTCAAAAAAATATATGCACAAATAGTTTATTGTATTTTACAAAAATGTTACCTAAAACACTTGGGTGCATCAGTTCAAATAAAAAGGTGATAAAAGAATCTAAACCTCAGGATGAACCCTGCTAATTTTCATTCTCACACAGCACCAAGACAAATGTATGGAAGCCCTGAAAGACGAGCAGAAATAATATGTGGAGACTGGATGACGCAAAGTCTGACCATTTACCTTCTCTTGAATTAATGGCTTGGCAGATGAAAAAACTTTTTCTTATTTCTGAAATACTCCAATGTTCAATTCTGTCCAAAGACACTCTCTCTTGACTTCAATAGTTGTATAGAAAATAAAATTATTTTCATAAAACTGGAGGGACGCTGGACATTCAAAAACTGAACTAGGTGTGTATTCTGCCCTTTTATGGCAATAATAATTGTTACAAAAATAAACAGCCTGCCAAATTTTTCTTTTTTTTAATTTTTCAAGCCTATGGAGCTAAATTGGGGCCAAAAGTTTTGTTGATTTATAAAAAGACATTTTAATCAAAAAACTAAAACTTAAAAAAACAACAACTTAAAAGCTTGAGTTTTAGTCCACATCTTGGAAAATTGAATAATTTATTCAAACTTAAAATAAGTGTGCCAATTTTTTTTCCCAGTTTAAATAAAATATTGATTTAATTCTGGAAATATTTAGAATAAATTATTAATTTTTATTTTTCACTTTTCAATATTTGGATATTTGAGGACCTTTTTTTTCCAATTCAGTTTCTTGTGTCTTCAGGATCAAAGCTGATTTTTTTAGGCTCATAATTTTAAGAATGGACACTTTAAGAATGGACATCTACTTACGCATATGACCCTGAACGCACCATTGTATCCACTGGCTATTGCATCCGCACCACCCAGGCAACCCACTGGAATCAGCGCACAGGTAAGGAATGTGAAATATATGAGCCGTTTTGAAAAGTTTCAACAACTGGGGTCCGGAAAACGAGCTGGGGCAGAGCCAAACCCTCCGGCCAGGTTTGACTCCAGCAAGTTGCCTTGGCGGTGAGTGAATACAATGGTGCATTCAGGGTAATACGCATAAGTGGGAGAGGTCAATTCTTAAAGTGTTGCTGCTGAAATGCACAAACTGCCGCAGTTTATTGCTCGCATAATGTTATTGGTGCCACGAATTGTCCAAAACAGTCTTTTAAGGCCAACTTAGTCACTGGCATTAGTTGGTTTACAGCCAATCGCATATGGTGGATAGAAAACGTTGAGCCACAATTCTCGCAGCACCTATGTTTCCTGAAGGCAACATGAGTGATACGAGTCTCCTTCCTTCTCTGTTAGACTGTCAGTCATGACTCCACTCCCCTCTCAGCTGAAACCATGCCCCCTACTCAAAATCGGGGCCAAAAGCCTGAAACTGAATAAAACTGATCTGAAAGTTAAAAATAAATCTAAAAGTGAAAAAAAAATTTTTGAAGCTGAAAAAAAAAAATCAGCTTTGATCCTGAAACATAAAAACTGAATTGGGGAAATTAAGAAAAAAAAAGTCCTAAAATATCAAAATATGGAAAAGTGAAAAAAAAGAATAATTTATTCTAAATATTTCCAGAATTAAATCAAGATTTTATTTAAACTGAAAAAAATGGCACAATTATTTTTAGTTTGAATACATGGTTGCATTTTTCAAGTTTTGCACTAAAACTCAATCTTTCAATTTCAAGTTTTTCGATCAAAATGTCCTTTTTTAAACTAACAAAACATTTGGTCCCAGTTCACTTCATATCATGGCAGCTTAGAAAGTTTTCTTTTTGTCATTATGTCAGGAGAGGACGTATTTCTGGACGAGAGTAAAAGAATGGATTAGCAGTTGTTTTTTGTTGTTTTTTTTCTGGTCCTTTTAGGGCTCAAAGGAAAAAAGTTTTTTCTTTTCTTTTGCTTCGGTCAAAAATAAGATAAAATATTTTAGAAAGCCTTTGTCTACATTAAAGGAATCCATTTTTACTTGCTAAAAGGTCATAAAATTAAAAGGAAAAAAAATGTTTGGACAGACTTAGAAAGTGTTACAACACCCAAATGTTTCCATTTGCCTTTGAGGGCTTCTGTTAGGGATGCACCAACTGTCGGCTCACAGGTGCCCCCAGCAGACAGAGGCAGGTTCCTGAATGCCTCACTCCTGGCTGTTTTACATCAGATCAAAAGGATTTATTATGTAATAAATAACTGTGAAATACATGAAAACCTCTGTGGAAAATATAACATTATACAAGTTTCTACAAACATACTGTAGAAACAAAGAGGGAAAGATCCTACAGAAAGTGCATTTATAACAAATTAAATGGAAAACAAATACTAATATTTGCTTTATTTTCCTGTTGTTTGTTTTCTTTATTTTTCATCGTGCCTCATGTCACTAATTAGTACTCATATTAGTACTCAGTATCAGCAAGTACTCCAATGTGAGTGGTGTACTTGGTTTGAAAAACGTGGTGTCGGTGCATCCCTATGAGTTCTGGGTTTTCAGCTTCACCCTAAACCCGTGTTAGTGCAGAACTGAACAGCCTGTTGTGGTGTCAGAGCCTCTGTCTGCGGGACAGAGATCATCTCAGTGTTACACACCTGCAGGAGGGTGGAGGCTCCTCAGAGATGGAGCTGGCTTTGGAGAAGAGCCTGGACTTCCTGCTCAGACCCAGAGCCGACATGTGGTGGGAAAGGAAAGAGCGACCCCTAGTGGTTGACAGGTAGCACAGCAGGGAGGAAGAGGAAGGAAACACCCATGATTAAAACAGAGACAGAACCAACACCCAGGAGGAGATGCAACGAGAAGCTGGTTTCAGACCCAAAGTCGGAGCTTGAAGTCCATCCAAAGTGAGCAGGAAAGAATCACAAAAAATTAAAGGCAGAGGGACCAAAACTAAAACTCAAGAGGGAGGGGGAGTGATTTGCATGCGAGTTCTATAGCTCACATGCACATCCTCAGACGATAAAAGAAACATCTTTAAGAATCTAAAAAGAAAAAGAGTCCAGCTATCTTTGATTCAGTTTGTTATCATGTCCTGGATGCCTGAGTCTACAGCAGAGTATCTACAGTCTGAACATCCTCACTCAAAAACCATTTAACTGATCTCAGAAAATAAGCAAACTATTCTTTAAATAATTCAAGAACTAAATACCAAAAGGTGGTCCAACACTTTACTAAAAATACAGAAACATCTTATCCAACCCCAATTCTGAAAGAGTTGGGCTGCTGGGTAAATTATAAATAAAAACAAAATGAAATGATTTGAAAATTTCATAAACCCATATTTAATTCACAATGGAACATGATTAACATATCAAATGTTGAAACCAAGAACTTCTAACATTTTAAGGGAAAATTAAGGACATTTTTATTTTATGGTAGCAACACATCTGTGAAAAGTTGGAAGGGGGCAACAAAAGATTTGCAGGTTTGCTTTGCAGCTTGATGCGAAGAACTGGATATTCTGCTAAAAAAAACCAAACCTACTGCTATTTAGGCAAAACATTTCTAAAATGCCATTATATCTCAGGAAAGTGTTGAAGCAACTAAACTTTAGAAGAAAATAAGCTGTCAAGTACTGTCATCTTTGACAGTACCTCAGTTTTGCTGTAGATAGGCACCAGCTTTCCACAACCCGGAAAGGAGAAACGGGTAAAGACAACAAATGGATGGATTTTACACAGTAGCCTACATTTAAATAAATACTTCGTCAGCTATTTTAAATTAAGGTTCAACAGGTAAAAAAAATTCACATCTAAGGGACTTTGCAGTTCTCCAGTGTTTCCAAACTCAGTGAAGGATGGCTTTTATTAATTGTGACTCCAATATTGGTCAAAATAATTGTGATTATTATTTTTTCATAATTAATAATAGAAGCCCTACCAGGGGCTTGTGAGTATCCTACCAAATTCCTCTCTCCCTCGGCATTTCTAGAGTAGGAAGGAGTTCAGCCCCTATCCAGGAGTTGGGTTCTAGAGCCCAAGTTGTGTGCAGAGGTGAGCCCAACTATATCTAGAGCCCACCCAGGTGGAAGGCCCATGGGGAGGGGGCTTCCTGTCATTTCTTCTGGCTTGGTTCAGCTGAGCTTCACGAGCCAGCACTCAGCCACCATTATTTAGCATTTGTGTGGGTTTTAGATCTAGACATGTTTTCTGTTAGAGGAGAGATCTATGCAGTTGTGAAAATCCAGCTCTAGTTCTCTTGAACAAGGTTAGACATATCCAGCTCTATTTTGAAAGAAAACTTGCAACTTCTTGAACATATTCTGAATTCAAGCGACAGGACTGTGAGCCTCAGGCTTTCATGAGGTACTGAGAGCACCTGTGAATGTTTCAAGACATTTTGGAGACTCCCTCATGAACGCTGTTTATACTAGTCTGTAACAGTGCAGCCCAGTGAGATACTGGCTTTAGGTTCTGATCAATAACAGATCCCTGTAGGAAGTGTTGGTTGGTGCACAGTGTGGACTTACGGGCTGGGTGGGGTCTTTGTCTCCTGCTCTGTGGTCACACTGCCATTGGGGGTTTTGTGCGGGGGCAGTGGCGACCCTCTCTGGGATCCAGACGGACTGGAGGTGGAGCTGCTGGAGTCAGAGGACAGTGGTGACAAGGGCCTGCTGTCGAGGACTGGTGTTAGACTGGGGGAGGATATGGCAGGGGAGATGAGGGGGCTGGAGGAAGATGGGGACAGGACAGAAGAAACGATGGGAGATAGTGAGGGTGAGGGGGACAGGTCAGGGAGGTTCTGACTGGATGAGCGGCGGCTCCTACGTCCCTCCTGCTCGCTGACTGCCAACTTTCTTCTGTTCTTACGGAGGTGAGGGGAGGAGTCATCCACATCACTGTCCTCATTGCGCAGAGCTGTCTGTGCACACAAACAAAGTGGTCAGCAGGTGACGCTACTTTCAACACGTCTAAAACAAACAGCATCCCAGTTGCTGTTTGGTTACTATACGATAACTAAACAAAAATACCAGTTTCATGGTATTAAAACAATTTTTTTTATATTTATACAAAAATGCAAATACTGTTACGACTGCTGACTAAATAATATCACATATTGCTTAATAATGATAACTGTTTTATATTTAATTTTAATGCACAAATGAAGCTTGTTTATTGACAATGAAAAAAACTGCAGCACCAGATGAATGTATTTATAATTGCAAAGTGCTCATTGCACAGAGTATTGCTTCTTTTCGGCTGTTCTGCTCTTTGTACAGTAACCTGACATCCTCACGAGCTGATGGTAATCAATCAGCTGTTTATTAGCCTCTATAGTGAGCCTGGTGTTGATTCTCTGGTAGACTTATCTATCAGATAAAATATAAAACCAATAGACACCCTCCTTTTTCAAATGAGCAAAACTGGTTTGACCTGGACAAATTTTCAGTTCTGATCCTGAGAGTGTTGGACGTGTTTGGTCTCTACAAGCAGAATTAGCTGATCAATCAATGTGATCAGCAAGTTCAAAATAAGCCTTAGAGCTGCAAATGTCTAACAGTAGGAACTCTGCTGTGTGGGAAGTTAAGGTATCTACAGCTGTTGTTGTTTTGTTATTCATGCTGCTGCTGTTGTTGTTCCTGGTGTTACCTCATAGATGGAGAACTGTGATCGGAGGTCCAGCTCTGTCCCTTTGTCAGTCATATGTTTATGAATGACAGTCTCCATGCCCAGCTGCTCCAGACAGTCGGTCACATCGTAGAATGAGTCCTGGTCTGGGAGTGCAGCCAGAGTCTGATGTAAACACACAATCAAAGTTTAACTAGTCAACAACTTGATTTAATTTGACAGAAGTTTGTTTCCCTACTTAGGTTGTAATATAAAGTGAGATTCAGGTCTTTTCCAGATATGTTGGGCTAAAAGTCTGAGTTTTCAGGATCACAAAGGAGGTTCTCTTTGAGCCACAATTGATCACCATGGTAACAAGAGTCTGAACCCCCACCTGCTCCAAATTAGTTTGTTTAGAGTTTCTCTTTGTAAGAAGCTCCACATGTTCCTAAAGAAAAATCAGACTGAAATAACATTTATATGTTGTCATAGTTCTGCCTGGTGCTTTGCAATTTTAAATAGGCATCAAATTGTCAAATAACAGGAATTTAAAATTTCCATTGTCCCCTAATTATCAATAAGTGCACTACGTTTAAACATTGATCAAATATTGGTGTTATAATACCCAAATTTAACCAAAAACATGTTTAAAAATAAAATCTTAAAACATATTGATTAATAGATCTATAATGTATGGATTCAAGTTGTCTTGTTTGCATCCAAATTAGATGTCCAAATCACCTCAACTGACTCCTTTTGATGTAGCGGCTTGGCTCGAAGCTCCCTCAGCTCGTTACCTTATCTCTAAGGCTACAACGGAAGCTCATTTCGCTCCATTCTACCATCAATTGTGAACAGGAAGCCCAGATACTTTAACTGACTCCCCTACCTAAGGCAAAGACTCATCCCCAACCTTGAGGAAGCATTCTACCAGTTTTCTTGAGGAACATAGTCATAAACTTTCTGCAGATATACAAAACACATGCAGATTAGAGATCTAAACTTCATGACCCCCTTAGCAACCCTACAAAGGTTGAGATCTGGTCCACTGTTCCACATTCAGGACCAAAGCCACACTGCTTCTTCTAAATCCAAAGTTTGACAATTGGTCACAGCCTGACTTCCAAGACCCTAGAGCAAACTTTCCCCGGGAGTCGAAGTAGTAAGACTAAGAACCATCACCCTAATCTGTCACTCAGTAGGTTTTGTCCTTGTCCTCCATGCGTCATTGAACTGACATGTCAACCATGACAGCCCCACAACATTCTGAGCCATCAGTATCCCAGGGAGAACATTGTTCACCCTAGCACCCTGCTGCCAAGGAGCTTTTTAACTACCTCAATGACCTCTGCCATGGTAATGGACTCTTCTTCCCCCAAGTCCTCAGACTCTGCCTCTTCAAAACGTGAACAAGATGGTTCCTCAAAGTGCCCCTTCCACCATTCAACAATATTGCCAATCCAGGTCTTCAGTTCCCTACCCAAGCCAAGCATAGCCTGGGGTGGGACCTCCTTGAGGCCAACTGCAATTCCTTCTCTATGGTCTCTTTGAATTCCTCTCATGCCTGAGTTTTGCATTCGCAACCACAAAAGGAACATCTGTACTTGTCAGCTGCTTCATCTAAGCCCTAAACACTTTCTTCAGCTTGATGGCCTCCATCTCCGCTGGTGTCCACTAGTGAATCCTTTGGTGCTTGTCATGGGGACAACCGATTACTTTCGGGTCACAGCTCTTGGAAGCCGTATTTACAATAGAGCCTCTGAACATGCCCCTTTCTGATTCCATGTCTCTAACCTAACCCTGGACATGTGGAAAAACTCTCCTGGAGGTGTGAGTTGAGGATCCCATGGACAGGGGGCTCCATCAGATGTTCCCAGTTCACACTCACTATTTGCTTGGACTTGCCAGGTCTGTCTGGAAACCTCCACCACCAGTTCCAACTCACCACCAGTTTGTGATCAGTTGACACTTCTTCCCCTCTTTTCACTTGAGTGTTTAAGACATAAGGCTAAAGGTCTGTTAATACAATTACAGAATAATCTACTTTAGACCTAACGTGGCCTGGTACAAAGTACACGTATGAACTGCTCTATGCTTGAACATGGTGTTAGTTTTGGACAGCCCATGCCCAGCACAGAAGTCTAGTAACAAAACACTGGTTGGAGTCTCCAGGAAGACTGGGTAATCTGAACTGCATCAACACAAACAACAGTCAGAGCCTTCCCTTTTGCAGTTTGAAGTTTCTTGTTCACCAGGAAGAACTTCAAGAGTGAGGTGCTTAGCCACACCCACCTGACTCTGCTCTCCCTGGGCAACTCGAGTGTAGAAATAAGTCTGACCATGTTCTCCAGAGGTTTGGTTCCAAAGTCCAAGCAATGTTTAAAAGTGAGCCCTACTATAACTAGCTGGTATTGTTCAACCTCACACACAAGGTTGTGAGGCTCCTTACCCGTCAGTGAGGTGATGTTCCATGTCCCTAGAGCTAGTTTATGCTGTCAGGAATTGGCATGCCCAGGGTCCCTCTCTTGCTTGCCGCCTGGCTTACACTGCATGTGAGGAGGACCTTGACAGTCCTCCTCACTGGTGGTGGGCCCACATAGAAGTGGCATCAAATCTCTCAAGCTTGGCCCAGCTTGGCCCCAGGAGCCAAGGCAGAATCAGAATCAAAAAATTAACATTTAACATTTTCTGCAAAATGCAGTTAGAATGCTAAATGCTGAATAACTTCACTTAAATCTGCTGAAGAAGCTAAAAATCAGTTGTTGGAGTTAAAAAGGGTGTAACAACTGGAACAGACTAGTGTCCCTTTAAACCTTCAATAGTTCTCTTCAAGGATCGACTGCCAGGCCACGACCCTTTTGAGTGTCTGTCTGCAAAGAAAAGTGACTCATATTTTTTTGTTCCCAATAACAGACTAAAATGTACTTTCCAAACACATGAAAACAAAAATATGGCAGCAACACATCTCAAAAATGTTGAGACAAGGACAACAAAGAGCTGTTAAAATAATTGGTACAAAAAAACAGCTGGAGAAGCTTTTTTGCAACAAATTAGGTTAATTGGCAACAGATTGGTAAGAGAACTGAGTATAAAAATAACATTTTAAAGAGGCTGAATCTTGAATCTTTAAGAAGTAAAGATGGCCAGGGGTTCATCACACTGCTTCAAATACTTGTGAAATAATTTCAGAATAATGTTCCACATCCACCCATCACCTACAGTTCATAATATCAGAAGACTTCAAGAATCTGAAGAAATCTCTGTGCCAAGAGGAAAAGCTGAACATCCCTGTGTCAGAAATGCTTAATTTTCTGTTATTGCACAATCTAACGTTTATTTAAATGTTTAAGCACCAAGCAGAACTATGATGACATAATTATTGTTTCTTTCTGGGATATTAAGAACAACAGATGGATTTTCTTACAGACAATTTAGGCAGAAAATGAGCTAAAATAGCTCCAGAGCAGGTAAGGAGTTCAACCTATTACTATGATTATCTAACTGGGCTCCAGTGAACCTTGTTATTAATACCAAAAACTCTGACTTTCAGCTCAATATAGCTAAATAAACTGTCAATCTTGATTTGTAGTACTAACCTCTGGATACATGAGGAAAGCTCAGCTTTGTTGAACTGATTTATTCAGGACAGTTTGTTTACCTTATTAAATTTGTTTGACATTTTAATTTGATTTATGCATCAAGTTTTGATTTTTGTTTATCATGCTGACTGTATTCAGAAATAATTGTTTACAACAGGGCCAGATTATTTACCTTGTTGATGAGTGTCATGGCAAATACAAGCAGCTCCGAGTCAGAACCATTTTTCTCCTTCAGAACATCAATCACATTAGTCCATGGCTTAACACCTGCAACACACACACACCTGATGTGGTAACCATACCAACATTTGACATACATCACACTCGAGGACTGATATTCTCAAAAGGTTCAACATTTCAGGTCATATCTTAGTTAAGTAAGATTATACCGTCTGTTACCATGGATGGGAACAGACAAATTTACACCATCTGATACCACAAAGACAGGTTTACACCATCAGTTACCATGGAGCCAAAGACAGATGGGTTTACTCTGTCTGTTACCATGGAGACAGAGAAAGGTGGATTTACACCATCTGTTACCATGGAGCCAAAGATGGATAGGTTTACAATGTCTGTTACCATGGAGATAAACACAAGCGTGTTTACACCGTCTGTTACCATGGAGCCAGAGACAGCCGGGTTTACTGCTCATACTGAATGTTTTTCTCTACAAACATTGGATTTCTGAACTAAAAGTAAACTGAGTGTTTGTGTATGTGTGTATGAGTTACTGTGTTTATCTGTTTTTTGTTACCTTTTTAGGACCTTTTCTGTTATTTTCACCCACCTTGTCAGGACTATTAGTCCTTATGGTGACCACAGGTTAGGTTAGGTTTTAGGCTAATGTGTGAATTGAGTTTAGGTTATGGTTAGGCATAGACCACCAAAAGTTGGGATCAGAGTTAGGCTATAGAAATAAATAGAAGTTTTAATAATGTCCTAAAAAGGGTAGAAATACAAAGATGTGTCTGTCCGTGTGCACTTACCTCTCTTACTGTCCACTGTGTTGACAGCGCTGATGAGCAGAGGACTGTTGGACTCTGAGTACTCCACAAACACAATTAGCAGCTTTAGAGCCGTTTTCACCAGCAGACGAGACTGAAGAGACACAAACAGGCTGAGTGTTCATCCATCAGGGGGCGCCACAGTGCTGCTTATCAAACTTGCCCTGACTCAGACTCTTACAGTCCACGTGTGGCTTGGTTCTGACACTCACAGTCCACATGGTCTGAACTGATCTACAGACTGAGAAAGATGTGATTTATTTGTGTGTCAGTGGTCGTGTGTACTCACCAGACTTCCAGTTAGTGTGTAGAGCCACTGCACCGTCTCGTTGTGGTTTATAACACCGTTCATGCCGTCCACAAACAGCATGATCTGACTGAGAGCTGAGGACACAGACAGATGGATGGATAAGTTTCCACAGAGGAGTCCAGCTGCTGCAGACTAACATATAATCTGACTGTGGGTTTCTGCATATGTGAAGATAAAGCGCAGACACTTTAAACTTTGAGACACGAAAAGTAAACTCTTTGTTTTCCGGTAGAGTGTCAGTTTGTCTGAGTCAGGACTATTATTGGCACAACATAAAGTTGAAGAAGGAGGATGTACATTTCATCTTCATCACATCTGAAACATGATGCCTCCAAAGCCTCTTTCTATTCAAACATGAACCAAATGTTAAATCAATCTTCAGAAAATCTATGCAACTAAAGAATTGTTTTCATGCCTGAACTAGTTCACATTAAAGCCTAATGATTCTTATTTACTGTCAGTCAAAATTAAACCTGATTTCCATTAAATGCCAGCAGAGACAGATCAGCTTCATCAGAGCTGAGACTTGTTAGGTTCAATCATGGAAAAAGAAAATATGGAAAAAGAAAATTCACCTTTTTTAGTTCTTGGGTTTCACATCTAACCTCAAGTGAACAAAAGCACACAATAACCACTATGTCATTATTTAATAAACAACATGAAGCTAATATAAAAAAGCTGTAAGTACAAACTGAACCAAAATGGCAAAATTGAGGGTAAAAAACATAATAGTTAATGAACCAGCAGCTTGTAAAACCTCCTTTAGTAGCAGTAACTCTCAGTAGTGGTTTTCTGTAAGACTTTTTCAGTTTCTAACATGGTTGTGAAGGAATTTTGTTCCACTCTTCTTTCCACTGTTGCTTCAGTTCATTGAGGTTTGCAGACTCTGGTTTCTGCTCAGCTCTCTGAAGGTCTCACCACAGTATTTCATCAAGTTGAGCTTCTGGACTTTGACTGGACCATTGCAACACCTCAATTTCTTTTTTAGCCATTCTGTTGTAGATTAGCTGCTATGTTTGGGATCATTGTTCTGTTGCATCATGGTAAAATGGTAAATGGCTTGCACTTGTATAGCGCTTTATCTAGTCCAAGGACCCCAAAGCGCTTCACAGTACAATCATTCACTCATTCATACACTGATGGTGCTAAGCTACATTGTAGCCACAGCTGCCCTGGAACAGACTTACAGAAGTAAGACTACCATCACAGAGACCCTCTGTGACCACCAACAGTAAAGTGTCTTGCCCAAGGACACAACAGCTGAAACTGACGGAGCAGGGACTCAAACCGGCAACCCCTGCATGACCCAGTTTCGTCCAAGGTTCAGCTGTTAGAAAGTTGATCTTTCATTTGACTCCTTTGGTCTACAGAAGAGTTTATGGTCAACTCAGTGACTGCAAAGAGCCCAAACCCTCAGCCCTCCACCACCTTGCTGTGGTGTATTTGTGCCGATATGTTGTGTTTGCTGCTGTGCATTCAGGATAAATATCTGTACTTTGGTCTGGTTTTGTACCAGAAATCTTGTGATTTCTTCAGATGAAACTTTCCAAACCTTAGTTGTGCTGCCATGATCGTTTTAGAGAAAAGCGATTTTCTCTTACAACCCTTCAAACAAGCCATCTTCTAACAAGTCTTTCTCTAATTGTCTTGTCATGACCTTTAACCTTTCCCTGCTAACTGAGGCTTGTAGACTCTTAAAATGGAGCTCATTTCTGATTGACTGAGCATTCAATCCTTTGAAACTGAGCACTACATGCAATGCTCAGTTCAGAAGGTTAGACTGAGCATTGCAAGGTCTGATCGTCGGGATGAATTTGCTGGGATGTCCACTCCTGGTTAGACTGGCAGCTGTCCTAAATGTTTTCTACTTATGAAAAATCTTTTTCTTTGTAGAATGATGGACTCCAGATAGTTTGGACTTTTCCCAGATTGATGGGCAGCAACAATTGTTTGTGTCCTCTGCCTCTCTCACAGTGACTGCTGAAGATCATCAGCTCATTGTGACCCTGACAGTGAGAATGTAAAGAAAATGGATGGATGGATGGATGGATGGGTGGATGAAAGAAGGAGGACTTCTTTTCCCCACAAGTACATGGTTACTGTCAGACAAACTGAAGTCTGTTTTCTAATGAATAATAACAAAGATAGAATAGATTTGTCATTAGAGCTGCTTAGGTGATTTACCTACAGGAAGTGACTCACTGAGAACTTGTTTTTAACCCTTTCAGTGCAGTTTTTCTGTAACAAATCATTCTGGAGGTGTGTAAATCATCAGTAAAAAGAGAAATTCCTCCAAACCCTCTGCCATGTATGCAGTGCGGACATCTTTTATCCTCACCTCTAAGGATGTAGTTCTGATAGTTGTGATCAGCCTCAGCTCCAACTTTAATGAAACATGTCAGACCGTCAGAAGCCACAAACTCTGGAACCAGGTCTTTATCATCCTGCAGACAGCAAACATTCGTTTAGAAAAATGACCTTCAAACAGGCAGAGAAACAAGTCCAAGCTCATTGTTTTCATGTTTCAGCCTGTTCTTTATCTGTTCACTGAAACAAAGAACTTTTTTTGTTAACCCCAACTTTTCCAGACAAGCTCACCTCACACACAAAAACGTGATGCAACACATTAGAGGAACAAAAACAAACAGTTTGTCGGCAGCAGGGAAAGACGAGCGGAAGAACTTCAGTTTGAGCAGGACTTCTATAGCTTTGAATTTTGAATCCTGCAGCCTAAAACTAATCAATATGGTGCTGTTTTAAAAGACTATTTTCGGTTATGTTGCCCTGTAAATTTATTTAATCCACTGGTATTTGTGTGAGATTATTTGTTTCAAAGAACTAGGTAGTTCTATGTAAAACTCCTGACCCAACTTTAATCTCTGTATATTTATCTTCCAATGATCCACACTTTCCTGTAATCTTTTACAGTGGTAAACAACAACAGTTCTCCAGACTTTTTGAAGTCGCATGAAATATATTTTTTGTATTTTGTATTTGCTTTTTATGGAAAAAACAGCCTATCTACTGTTTTCATAAAGCAGAAAATTTAGCTAATTCTGCTTTATTTGTACATAAAGATATTCAAACAGTGAATTAAAAAAATTCTGCAACTTCAACTCAGAATAAAAATTAGTTTAAATCAAGCTGTCAAATCAAATTGTAATAATTTTAAATATCTAAGACATCAAACCATCTCAGTATTTCCTGTCCAAGTACCTCTTGCCTGAGTATTTCCCGCTAAGTGTTTCTTGTGTTGAGTACCAATTTCAGTTTGAGTAATTTGTACCTGGCTATGTCCTGCCTAAGTACTTCCTGCCAAACCTTATCCTATCAATAAAACTTGTACATGACAGGAAGGTAGCTCTGTTGATGAAGGTGTTGGAGACGAGTGTGTTACCTGGAAGAGCTGTTTCAGTGAGAACAGACACCGCCTGAGCTCTGGACCTTTACAGTTGTATAGCCTCTCTGAAATACAAGAAGAGGATGCATAGGAAGTGACATCACAATCCAGGAGAGGTTAAAACATTCTGGTTTATAGTCTGAATGATCCAAACTGGAAGTTCAGAAAGATCTAAAGCATCTGCCTCTGTTTCTGAGTCTGACATTAACCTGACAAAAGCCACAAGAAGAAGAAATCAAAATCAGTTTGAAACAAAACATTTTGGACATAAACTAATTTCTGTTTTCTTTTTTTTTGGATGCTTTAACATATTTAGAGGACACTAGTGTCGATTCTCAGTCATCCAGGCCATGGTAAATTCAAAAAAGGTTAAAAAGACAAAAACAACAGGACTTTTATTCTGTAATTGAAAACGTTTTGCTTCTCATCCGAGGAGCTTTCTCAATGAAATTGACTGGGTCTCAGGCCTAAAGCTCCATTATATGTTTTTGAAAGCTGAAATCTGAGACCACCTCCTCTGTTAAATGTTGGTTCCTCCTTTTTGACATAAATGGTTTCTTTTACCCCCCCCCCCCTCTCTCTTAAACCATCTGTCTTCTCAGTCCAAAATATGAACATTTTGGTCCTCAAAGGAGTGTCCCTTATCCTTGAGGTGTAGGTGAACCGCTGAGTCTTTTCCAGAAGAGGTGGCTCTCCTGTGTTGAGCCATGTGTCTGTGGAGAGGTTGTTTGGTCTCTCCAATATAAAGGTCTGGACATTCTATAGAATAGAAGTCCAGTTTTTTTTTGTTTTTTTGTTTAACCTTTTTTGAATATTTAGAGGACATTTTTGCATCAAATTACAAACAATGTGTAAATGGTGAAAAACAAAATATTTTACACTTTGTCTACAAACATGCTTATTGATTTATATTCATTTAGTTTTAGGACCAAACCTTTAATCTTCCAACTGAAAATTTAAAAAAGAAAAATGAGAAAAAAAAGTGTTTCAGACCCCAGTTCTGGGTCTGCCCGAGGTCTCTTTCCAGTGGGACATGCCCGAAAAACCTCCAAAAGGAGGCATCCAGGAGGCGTCCTAATCAGATGCCTGATCCACCTCAGCTGACTCCTTTTGATG
The DNA here is from genome assembly GCF_001649575.2 of Kryptolebias marmoratus. NCBI lineage: Eukaryota > Metazoa > Chordata > Actinopteri > Cyprinodontiformes > Rivulidae > Kryptolebias > Kryptolebias marmoratus. The sequence goes on from NC_051444.1 coordinate 30,712,468, forward strand.
TGAAGGAGCAGCAGCAGCTCTACTCCGAGCTCCCCCCGGATGATGGAGTTCCTCACATTATCTCTAAGGCTGAGCCCAGCCACCTGACAAAGGAAGCTCATTTTAGCTGCTTGTATCTGAGATCTAGTTCTGAGTGATATAACATCTTTCATTCTGTAACAGATGTGGTCTAAAAGAAGCATAGGCATCATGAAACTAGTGACCAGGGCTATAACAGGACACTAATGTCACTAGACAAGATGAGATGGGATCCTGGATCAAGAAAAACAAAACATGACAAGATTATAAGACCTTTTGCCACAAACTCAACCTCCTGGCCTCTCACCTGTCTGATTTCTTATGAGTCCCTTCAGGTCTTAGAGCAGAGCTTCAACTATACATGACCTAAATTCTCATTAAAGCTGTTTCAGAAGGTGTTGATCTTATTTTTTTAAAAAACAAGAAAATGGGTTTGTGAGACAGTTTTCAACTCAACTGGAAATCTTGTGGTGTTTTCTGAGATTGTTGTGTGTGATTTCGTGGCATGAGATCTTGCTACAACCCTATCAGTGACATCTCAGAGCTCAGTAACCTCTCATTTTTGCTTAGACAAAAACTGAGAATTCAAAACTTTCTGTAGGCTTTAATCTGAACCAGATTATGTGCACAGCTGTAAAGAAAGTGACCATGTTTCTTCAGTGTAAACAGCTGCCATCCATAAATCATGTGATACCAGAAACACAACCACCCAACAACAGGACAAACCTGAATCTTGACAAGTAACCTTTGTGCAAATTGTTGTTCACTAAGCAGCAAACAGGAGGTAAAATAAGTTGATTGAGTTTAAATATCAGTCTAGTCACCATGAAGATTCCTTTATAAATCAGTTGGGCAAAAGATGCTGCAGAATTTTCTACAGGTGTTGACAAACGGCAAACTGCAGGAACAAACAAACAGACTGGACCCTAACCCTAACCCAGGAGCCACAAACAGTTCTGTGAAATGGCAGCAAGGAATAGTCTGTCTTTATGCTGCCTTTGGATGTTCATAAATCACCAATGTAGCCGGCCACACCCTGCATAGAAGAGAGCTTTAGAAATGAAGTGAGCATCGGGAACTAAAAGAGGCGTGGAGCCGAACTCAGCTGCTGTGACGTGAAGCGCAACATTAAAAGTGTGTCAGACGACTCCCTCATATCATTTTCAAAACATGACAAATTAACTAAGTATAGCGATTCTCTTTGTGGTTAACTAATTTTTTTTAACTAAATACAAAGTTGCTGTGCGTCATCACCAATCTTCCCTCGGAAATAACTCTGTTGTTGTTCAACTCTGCACCTAGGTGATCGCACAGACCATATGTCATCACTTTATCACATTATTGACCCACAAAGCCAGCTTACCTTTCCATATGTCGACCGTTTTGCCTGTTACTACCTCGCTTTGAAGCACAAAAAGGTGCATCAGGGGTGGGTTGGCTTCAACCCCCCTCACCACCTCGGGCCACTCATTAATTACATCAAGGAGTCCAGAAGGCATCTAAGTCCCGGCTGGAGGTGTTTTGTGAAAGAGCCTCATGACACATTGGCAGGAACCTTGACACAGCACAGAAACCAAGAACAAACTGCATGAACCAGCAAACAGACTGTGGGATCCAACAAGCACAACACAGGAACCAACACACCATGTGTACCAAAAAACAAACTGCAAGAAGCAATAAACCGGGCACAGGAACCAACAAATAGAACACGATCCAACAAACAAATTGCAGGAACCACAACAGATCACAGAAAACTCTAATGCAGCAACAACAAGCCAACAGATTGTAAGAATCAATAAGCAGATTGTGATAACTAACAACAGACCATAGGAACCATTGACAGACCTCAGAAATGACAGATAGTGAAAACCAATGACAAATGACAAGAACCAGCAAACACACAAGCCAAACAACAGACAGCAGGAATTGACAAAAGACCACAAGAACCAACAATAGACTGCAGAAACTAACACACCACAAGAACTATTGATAGAGCTCAGAAACTGATAACAGACCACAGGAACCAACAAACAAATTGCAAGAACCAACAACACCCTGCAGGAATCAACAGTCCTTACACACAAACACAACAATGAAGAAACCTTTCTTAACAACACTGGTCCAAACTTAGTTGTAAAATGTCTCACTATGCTGTCAGATATACCCATATTAAATATTCAGAGGATCTCCACTGTGACAACAAATGTGTGAGATAATTATTAAACTGATTAAAAATGAAGCTCCTCAAAGAAATATTGGATTTTCAGATTTCTCCACTACAGAGCAGAAAATCATAAAATTGTTCAAGGAATCAGGAGGAATTTCAGGGAGCAAGTCTAAGCTGGAGTGACATGATCTCCAATCCATCAGACAGAACTGAATCAAGAACTGTCATTTTTCAACAGCTGATAGAACCACATGAGCTAACAGAACCATATCAACAGCTGATAGAAGCAGAAGGACCAGGGATTAATTTGCGAAACCTTTGTCAAGGTCTAATCCAGAGTTACATTCCCAAATGTCACTTCAAACTTCACTAAACACAAAATAAACCTGATATTAACCTGGCCAGACTCAACGCTGACCTTCCTGCATCTGGGATGGACCAGTACACGGTGGAAACCTGGTTTTGGCTCAGATGGAACAGTATTCCAGAACTTTGTTGGAAGAAATACACCAAAAAAGAAAAGAAAATCCAGATTTTTGACAGCAACAAGTTAAAAAGTCTGGTTCTGTGATGGTATGGGCTTGGATCAAGGTTCTTTGCTTTGTAAAGAACCTCCAGCGCCAATCGTTTTACTACAGGAAGGAAGCAGCAGCCTTCTGAAGTAATGTTTAATGGAAACATGAGACATAAAAAAACTTAACTCAGCCACAACAACAAGAAACTCAAAGAACACTGTATATTAAAAATGGCTGTGGCAGAATCATGTTCTCGGGCTGCCTGGCTGCAATAAGGATACAAGTCGTCTGAAAGCCAGGTTTTGTGATGACCTGGGTTTATATCCATATTCTGTGATGGCATAAATAATGCAGAAATGATTTTACAACATCTGCTGCCTTCGAAGACAACATTTTTTCCAGGGGAGTCCAAGCATTTCTCCACCAAGAGAACATGAACATATTCCAAAAGCTAGAGAAGAAGAGGGAACAGGTTCTGGACTGGCCAACCTGTAGTCCTGACCCTAATAGATATTGTTGAAGAACTTAGAAGCCCTAAATGTGACAAAGTTGACCATGTACGGTTGAACACCTGAAGATGCATTCGCAGGAAGTATAGGAAAACATCTGAAACTCATTGCTTGATATCATCATCATCAGTACGTCTCATTTTGGCTTCATTCTTCCTGACATAGGATAAAACTAAACTGAAGAATACGGCTGATAACCAGTTTACAGAGATCTGATTGTTTGGATTATTTTAACCAATTACCCAAAAGACAACCTGTATAAATTATAGCTTCAGTTCAGTAATTTCCTTTTTCTAAAGTTACAAGAAACTTTTAAAACATTTTGAAAAATTTTTTTTTTTTTTTTTGCTTGATTTTTGAAAAGCTGCTTGATGTTCTCGAGTTTTTCCACAATATTCAAACATTTTGTAAACCATTTGGACCTCTGAGGTAAAATGTTTCAATACTTCCAGCAGCTCAGTGGGAGAAACGAGGCAGATGTGACTCATCAGCTCAAAGTAAATTACAGCCAAACATCTGACAGATGAACAGTTAGAGACATTTTAGACAAACAAAGGCGGCCGAATTACAGAGTTGAAGGTCAGACTGGCTAACACTGATAGAGAAGGGGTTCCTGCAGTGCTACTGTCTGTAGACAGACAAAGGGGGTGTTCTTTCTAGGTGGACAAAACCAGAATTAGCAATCTAGTAGATTTTTGAGCGGATACACTTTTATCTTTCTAATAACAACAAATACTGGACCTCACTTTTGCCAGAATTAGGACTGAAAGGGCTGCGGGGATAGAGTGTAGAAATAAAAAAATAACAAAAAGGGTTTTGACTGAATTTTTTTTCTACACTTATTTCTCTCTCCCCTTCCCCCAACCACACCCACACAAGCATACATCGGAGCATCTGAGAGCCTTTTTTTGCTTTTTTGCTGCTTGCTTTTTTGAAAAATAGTCACTATAGGGGTGTAAAAACTGGCTAAATATAGCAACAAAGTCTGTAAGTTGGCCACATTGCTTGCAGCCAGAACCACCCTGCTCTGTCTGGATAAAACTTTGGCTCTGGTTTGCTTTATTTGTTAAAAGCAGTGTCAGTTTAATCCCTGTATCATCATTAGATTGAATGCCTTTAATGGGATGAAAAAAAAAGACAAAAAAAGAAAAAAAAAGTTTTTTTTGACTCATTTTCACAGATGATAGAAATCCATCCTAGCCACGGAGAACTTTAATTCCTGAGAGCGTGACAGGTCAGACAAGAGTAACAGAAGGTCATCAGTATTCAGGGCCACACTGTTTTAAGTTATACAGGATATATCAGAGTGAGACTGTAAAACAATGGACAGAGACTCCATTAATTAACAAATGACCAAAAACTTAATGGGCATCACTTCCTTGTAGAGCAATGTAAGTGTAAATATTCAGAGTTTGTGCCATTTGTTCTGACAGCTGCCTGAGGGCCCACATACAGATAATAATCATACCTATGAGATAAATTTGTCCCCAAATCTAAATTTCCCCAAAACAAAAAAGAGATTAGGCCTGCAGAAACATGAGGGCAATCAGATGAGCACAGCTGCTTATAAAGTTCAACAAAAATTTTATTAATTTTCAATGGATTGAAGAATTGAGGAGAGAGAAACTACAAATTTCAAAACTTTCTGATATGTTTTAAAGTGGATGTCAGTAGCAAAAAGCCTACGGTAAATAAACAAATCAGATTTTAATCAAAACAAAGATGTAATAGACCAACGCATCCAGGTTTATTCAAAAACCTTAAACATGTTAAACTGAACTGCAGAGCTGCATCTTTTCAGAGCTATTATTTTTTTTAGAGTGATGAAGAAAACTTGAACACCTACAATCTGACTGATGAGTTCTCTGGCATCAGAACATGAAAACAATAACAATTTAACGGAAGAGCTGAGGCTGACTCCTTATCTTAAATATTTTAAAATAATACCTGAGATTTTTACAATAAAACAATTTAACTCAGGTCACTGAAAGATCCATCTATTTGTCATGTTTTAAAGAGAAAACTGAGTCACTTGTAGAGACAATGTGCTGCAAGTTCCTTCCATCTGCTGACATCAGTCTTTCAGACAAGACTCTGACTCACTCTGGCTTCCAGCTGGGAGCCAAGATGGCCGAAAGCCAGCCACGGTTCCCTCTGACAGCTGAGGGCTTTGAGTCAAAGTGAGGAGGATTAAAAAGAGCTATAAGTGTTTTATGATGCCAGTTCACAGCAGCAGCTGATTCCTCTGTTTAAACACTGTTCATGTTACTCAACTCTGCAACAGTCAGAACCAGTTGGACCAGTCCACTAAAATATCAAAGCCCATTTTCTGAGATGAAACCAGACTGAACATGATATTCTGCAGAAAACTGATGAAAAACATCTAATTAAAAGTGATATCAGTGTTTAAATTGATGTGACAGTAAAAATAATTTTTGGGAAAAAAAAAAAATTTTCTTATGAACTGATGCTGCTTGGTAGACTTTTGATCACGTTCAGGTTTGGACTGCAAGCAGTCAAACCGCAAGCGAGAAACATTGTTCCAGATGGTTTTAATGAACTTGGACTTTTTAGGTTTTCCTTCACTTTGGAGAAAATCTTCAGTGAGTCTTTGCAAGGGATGTTTTTAAGATGTAATTCGGTCCAATAAAGCACTCATCATCATCATACAGATTACATACAGGCTTTTAAATTTCACATCACACTAACACAAATTTAACAAAACATTTCCACCCCTTTTCAACTTTAGTTTGGACCAGTTATTGTTTCTCTGTTGAAAGACATTTGAATTTTTTTTAATTTTCTGGTTCTGAGTGTTGGCTCATCACATCTTTTCTTTAACTAAATCTCTGGAGACAGATCATTCTGCAGTTTTGCACCAATAAAAAAATATTTCACAGGGCTCCCTTTCTGTTTTACTTTATATGGGACTGAAAATACTTATCCTCTTCAGCTCTAGTTGTTATTGGACCAAACATGGCACTGTTCAAATGTTCTGACCACATCATTAAACTAAATATAGCAGATAAAAAACAGACTCACTGGCCAAGCGGTGCCACATCACACAAGTCCAATGTATCAGGACATAATAAAAACTGATTTGGTCTTTAACAGCCTCTAAAATGATTAAAATCTAACCTCAAATAAAGTGATCCAGCCAGTTGTAGAACCTCCTTTAGCAGTATGGACTCTGAATAGTAGTTTCCCGCAGGAAAACCTCTCATGGTTTAGGAGGAATTTTGGTCCAGTCTTTCACTGAGCCCATCACATATCCTCAACCTGGCCAGACAGTCATATGTATGTAGTGCCCTGCTACCTTTGTTTAAATAGTGTGACCAGTTTTCAATCACAAAACAGTTTTTAAATGTTTTGATCAAACGTGCATGCAATTTCCCATGTTCTAACTGGTCTTTGAATCACTCACAATCCACTGAGGGCAGAACGGGAAGGAAAGCTTCACACTGGGTGTGAATGAAGCTGTGAACTTCCACTCATTGATTTGAATAGCTGGGAATGTTTTTAGATGTTTACCTGCAGAGTGTAAGACAGTCCCTCCAGGATTTCGCGGGCATTTATTGTGATTATTGCGGGCTAAAATGCCTGATTTTGCGGGGCATTTTCCTATAAGTTGCGTTTTTTTTTTTTTTTACTAAAATCAATAAAAAACTATAAACTTTAGTATATAAACCAAAAATACTTCCTAGTTTTGTAAGATAATTGCCAACATTCTCAAAAGGTGCTTTATTTGAGAACTTTGGTAGCTTATAAACTGACATTCATGACCATTTCTGGATTGTACAGACACAAAGTGTTTGTCGATGGATAATTTGTGTTTATGTTTGATGATTACACTGCAGGACGTGCAAAACAGCTTCCCCCCACTCTCGTGCAGCTGGGTAGGAAACTGGTTTGCGACCGCAGTGAAGTTAGTTTTAAGTTGGATGTTGGATATTCACACTCCGCGGAGTTAGTGGCGTCTAGCTCACGGCTGACCCGAAACAGGAACGTTAATGTCGGCCAATGTCGGCTAATGCGGAGCGCGAATATCCAGGAATAACAAGCAACCGAAGAAGAAGGAGGAGGAATAACAAGCAGAGGGTGATGTCAGCGGTCTGGTCATGTTTCACGGTGTCAAAAGAAGACACACAAAAAGCAGTGTGTAATGCTTGCAAAACCGAGGTAATGCGAGGAGGATGTCGCGTTAAGTCGTTCAACACTACCAATTTGATATGCCATTTGAAAAACCACCACCCAGAAGTTTAGAAAGAATAGCGGGAAGCTAACGGTGCTAAAAGTAGCCAACAGGCAAAAACAAAAGTAGATTCAGCAGCAGCTGGGAGCCGAATACAGCAGGCATTTGAGCAAACCATGAAATTCCTCAAAGACAGCGCAAAAGTCAGGTCAATAACAACAGAAATAATGGAAATGATTGCTCTTGACGACCAGCCATTTTCCATCGTGGAGGACCGAGGATTTTGGCGGTTGATCGAGCACATCGAACCCCGCTACAATCTTCCGAGTCGGCGCTACTTTTCTGACGTGCACGAAGTGGTGGTCGCGCATGTCCACAAGTTTTTGGACAATGTGATGGATATTAGCTTCACTACGGATATATGGAGTTCAGATGTAAGTCAGATGAGTATGTTAAGTGTTACAGCTCAGTGGATCGATGAATGCATGCTCAAGAGTTTGCAGGATCACATACGGGGGCTGCTATTGCTAGTGCATTTGACTGTATGTTTGCTCAGTGGAAGATTAAGAAGGACAATGTGCACGTTGTGCTTCATGATAATGCACAGAATATGATGAAGGCGATGGACGAGTGTGGTGTTAAAAGCCTGGGCTGCATGGCTCATACACTGCAGCTAGCAGTGCATGATGGAGTGTTAAGCCAGCGAAGCATCTCTGACTGTGTCGCTACTGGAAGAAAAATAGTCTGACATTTTCACCACTCTCAGGTTGCCACCACTCGGCTGAATGATATACAACAAGAGTTGGGCATGACAGCCAAGAGGCTACAACAAGATGTCGCGACCAGATGGAACAGTACATTGTATATGATGAAAAGTCTGCTGGATCAGTGTATATGGAGCAGATCATGAGCTGCCTTCCTGTTTAAGCGCACATCAGTGGGGCTTCATTGAAAACATGACAATTAACCGTTTGAACAATTAACAAAAGGAGATAAGCATACAATTTGCCAGTACTGCAGATGTTATTCCCTCTGTTGTGGCACTGAAATGATTACTGAGCAAGGCAGCTGACACGGACAGTGGGGTGCGCACAGCAAAGGCCACACTACTGGAAGCTGTAAACGAGTCTTCTCCAAACCTTTTTACCACTTTGCAATGATCCTTGACCCGAGATACAAAGACCGTTATTTTCACACAGTCACCAAACAGGCGGCGGTAAATGTGCTTCAGAAGGAAGTCGACAAAATGACGGCGAGCTACAGAGACACCAGTCACTGAAGAACCACAAGAGAAGAGGAGAGCAAGCAAAAAAGGTGAACAGTCACTGCTTGACTGACATGCATGATGAAATCCTGGAGGAGAACTCGATCATGGAAGAGCAGGCAGCCCTGAGAAGCCACACAAGCATACAGGTATAGTGCTTTTATAAAACTGCCTTTTATGCAAAAAACCTGTTAGAATCCTCTGTGTAATGATTTTCAATGTCTTGTTAATTGTCTGAAGTTACTGAAAAATGGATCCTTATAAAGTAAATTTTTTATTCAAGCATCACTGCACTCTTGGGGTTGGGCCTTTAGCACTGTCTTCTGCTCAGAGAAAAGTCTAACAAAGTTTTTAAGGAGGAGAGTTACACTTTTCAAAAATAAATCTAGACATTCAAAAATGCAATTTGCCTAATTTTCAGTCTGTGCAAAATTTGATCGTTCCAAAAATGCAAGTGTTTTTGTGCATGTGTAATATCGGTAAACATAGGTTATCGGCCATAACAACAATATTAATATCGGATATGGATATTGGCCCAAATTTTCATATTGGCGCATCCCTACTGTCAACACCATGTGTTTAAATAGAATGACATGCAGCTACTGCATTAGGAGCTCATGACTCGTCTCTCACAGTAAGCCTATCTCTATACAACAAGGACAGAGCAGAGCAGCATCACACTGATCTGTGACCAAACATTAATATGAAAGCCTTTATTTCTAAGGGCTTTCTTCATGTATGTTACTGCTTGTAGCTGAAGCTTCAAATCCTGATCCAGTATTTAAGCATGTCTCAAACTGAGATTCTTTTTGGTTTTGGTGTACCACCCCAAGATTTTCAGTGGCCACCATGTAAAAAGTTTCTTGAGGTGCCTCTTCACTCTTCTTTCCACCACTGCTTTAGTTCATTGAGGTTTGCAGACATTGGTTTCTGCTCAGCTCCAGCTACAGTATTTCAGTCAGGCTGAGGTCTGGCCTTTAACTGGACCGTTGCAGCACCTTGATTCTTTTTTCATTTTGAGCCATTCTGTTGTAGATTAGCTGCTGTGTTTTGGATCATTGGCCTGTTGCATCATGACTCAGTTTAGTCCGAGCTTCAGCTGTCAGACAGATGACCTCATATTTGACTCTAAAATCCTTTGAGTTGACCATGAATTTTTCTGTAGATCAATTACTGTAAAGAGCCCAAACCCTCAGCCCTCCACCACCGTGCTGACAGTTGGTATGATGCATTTGTGCTGATATGTTGTGTTTGCTGCTGTGTGTTCAGGGTAAATATCTGTACTTTGGTCTGGTTTTGTGCCAGAAGTCTTGCAATTGCTTTAGATGAAACTTTCCAAACCTTAGTCGTGCTGCCACGGTCTTTTTAAAGAAAAGCAATTTTCTCTTACAACCCTTCAAACAAGCCATCTTCTAACAAGTCTTTCTCTAATTGTCTTGTCATGACCTTTAACCTTTCCCTGCTAACTGAGGCTTGTAGACTCTTAAAATGGAGCTCATTTCTGATTGACTGAGCATTCAATCCTTTGAAACTGAGCACTACATGCAATGCTCAGTTCAGAAGGTTAGACTGAGCATTGCAAGGTCTGATCGTCGGGATGAATTTGCTGGGATGTCCACTCCTGGTTAGACTGGCAGCTGTCCTAAATGTTTTCTACTTGTGAAAAATCTCTTTCTTTGTGAAACGATGGATTCCAGATAGTTTGGACTTTTCCCAGGTCTTTTTCTAATTGTCTTGTCATTACCTTTAACATGCTAAATTAGGCCTGTAGAGTCAGAGATGAAGCTTATTTCTGAGTGACAGCATTCAATCCTTTGGGACTAAGCACTGAGTGCGATGCACGGTCTGACCTTCTGGGCTCAAACTTGCAGCTCCAAGATTACGGGAATGTGGCACTGACCACTGAGCTACCACAGCCCTTGAGATGGTCCCACTGATGATAATCAATATATTTTAACAGCAGCTCCTGGCTGATACTGAACCTCAGAATTCCTGTAAAAGCAGCCAGATGGAAACAGTTTTTCCACTCAGTTTTAACATTTTGTTTTTGTTTAATAAATAATGACTGAGTGGAATCTGTTGTGTGTTTTTGTTCAGATTGGACTTGACTTGGTAAAGACCCGATCAGGTTTGTTATGTCCTGATATGTAAGGTCCTAAGACTGAAAAAGGGCGGACTTGTTGTACCAAGACTGTATGACTGAACTAAAAAAAAAAAATCTTAAATAACTTTCTGTCCAGTTTAATCTGATTCCATATCACAGCAGGTAAACCAAGGAGAGAAAGGAAAAGCTGCAGCTCTGCAGCCACACCCCCAGTTTGCATGAAAATGCAAACATGCCACGTGAACGAGCCTTGCAGAGCTGTGTCGAGCTTACAGTGGACAAACAGAATGTTGTTAGGACACACAGGAGCTGCAGGAATGCAGAGAAACAGCCCAAACCAAAACAGGCAAAATTTAAAAACCAATCAGTCCACCTTAAAAACTCCCCCTTAACTCCTCCACAGCTCCAAAATCACTGCTATTCTGAGAGCAGTTACAACACGTTGGAAGCATGTTGTGATCTGAAAGTTTCTGGGAAACACAGAGAGACAATTGAAATGTCATCTCAAATTTATCTGAAACACGTATTATGACTCAAAGAATCAATCTGCAACAGAATGAGATAAAACAAAATAAAAACTTTCATGCAAATAATAAGAATAGAGTAAATGAAGCAGGAGAGGGCAGGGATGGACTCCTGTTTATCTGCACACAGGAAGTGAGTCTGATAAACTAAGTGGTATTTCCTGTTAGTGACACTGCAGCTGAGTGAGTCTGCAGGAAGACAAAAGTGAGGACTAGAAGGGAAAGTTCATCAGAAACACAAACATAAACTAAAGTTCACTTAGTGTGACTGTCAGAGGAAAACATCCATTAATGATGCTGAAAAATAGTTAACTTTTAGGATTTTAATGCAAATTTGATCTTTCTCTGGAAAACAGGAAACAGCAGCTAAGTCAGAATTTCATTATTCAACAGAAGTCAACACCTGATTTAAAAAAATTTTTTTCTTAGGAAGACGTCCCATTTGTTTACGTGGACTTAAACTTCTACTCCAGTCAACCTACAAGGACAACTAATGCTATTCTGGTTTCAACTTCCACGTTCCGTTCCTGTGTCTGGTTATAATGTTTATGGCTCAAACCAGAGAAATCACAGCAATGATGATGTCATCTTTAGCAGCCAGTTTAGTTTAAAGTGTCGTAGAAATAAGCAGCAGGTTGTTTATTGTTATTTTAAACTGTTGGTTTACTATTCATAGTTTCTTCTGTATGTTTTTTAGACTGACAACTTCGATATACTTTCAACTTTCATATATCAAAATGTTCAGCTCATTCAGGACATTGTGGCTTTGACCTCTGGATTTTGTAACATTTAAGCTTTTTGAAATATTTAATAATTTACACCATTCTCTCATTGAAATACATGGGGATCTCTTCAGGATCTCTCCTTCAAAAACTTTATGGTCTTTGATAGTTTTAGCATACTTGCTTCATTTTTAACTTTTAGCTACTGTTATGTTCATTTTAGCTTTTATTAATTTTAGGGCTTGTTTGGATTTAATTTCCCTTTGGGATTAATAAAGTATTTTTGAATTTAATTGAATTGATCATTTTAACCCGCAACTCAGTTTCAGCTTCTTCAACAATTTTAGCAAAGTCATTTACACTCATTTATTTAAACTTAATTTTTTGCAGAAAATGCAGTTAAGTTTTTTTCTATATTAAATTTATTAGAATCGGTGTTTCTAATCAGCTGATTAATTTAAGTCTCTGAGCTCCTTGTCTGTAATGGCGATGGACAGATGTGGTTAGGCGTGAGTCATCGTGGACTGTGATGTTTGCAGATAATATTGTGATCTGTAGTGAGAGTAGGGAGCAGGTGGAAGAGAGCCTGGAGAGGTGGAGGTGTGCTGGATGAAAAGAGGACATTCATAGATTTAGACAGACAGTGAGCAGGGGGGTTCCAACAACAGAAAGTTTGTCAGTTCAGTTAGAAATGGCAACCGGCTGCAGCTTCATCAACCCTAATGAGGCAGAAAAAAAATGACATTTAAAAATGTATATATAACGTAGCTGCATCAAGCCTACCCATCTGCGCAGTCTTCATCATGGTGCAAAGCTAAAATAGAAAAGGATACAAGAGAAACCTGTCCCAGCATTTCACTGATGATAATTTAAATGGAACAAGTACAGGAGATTAACATGTTGTGCAGTCTGTGTTTAACAGCTGATCACTAAGTGCAAATCAGCCAGCGTGAAGTATCACACAGTGTATTAAACATTAAATCCAGTTTATTTTAATTGGATCCTTTCAGTTTGATTATGATAAAGTTTTTTTTTTTTTTACAAATTTGTTGCTAATGTGAACAAATAAATTATGCAGATCTTTACTGAGCTTTCAAACTACAATGGTGTGGGGTATGGCTGGACCAACACCTGAAGGAAAGTTTTAATGAGGTGGGCTGAACACAATCAGGGTGTATTACAACATGTTCAGGTTTTGATTTAAATTATACAGACATTTACAGGTCAAAACTCTTGAAAAAGAAAGCTAAACCAGTTAAAATAAAGTGGAAAATATCATCCTTAAAAAAATAAAAACTGTTAATAAAAAAGCTGTTGTCTGATGGACTCCAATGCTTGATGGTTAATTTATTTATCCAGTCACCAACCCTGTGTCCTACACTATCAAGATTTTACCATCCAGTGATGGAATCAGCGAGACGATGAGTTTTAAACAATGCAGCAGAGGTGAAATCAGACCCACAGCATAGTCCAGGACATGAACTAACATGACTTGTCACTTCACACACACACTCTCACTTCTCCCTCTGCCTCCTCGGCTTCACCCGGAGGGTTTGTTGCTCAATCAGCTGAGCTGTGTGTTCATAGAGAAGGCCTGACCTTTTTACAGAGACAATCACTGCCTCAAGACATTTTCAGCAGAGAAGGGAAAATAATTTCGAAACTTGATTCTGATTTAATTTAAAGCGTTCAGACATGTTAAAAACGTCACACCATTTTTCTCAATCCTGCTGGTTTTTCAGGACAGGATAAAAAAAATATACTGTTTGATGAGCAGCAGGAGTTTATAAATTTAACCTCAGTAGAAAGCAGCCTACTAGAAACAATTAAGATGGAAAAAATTTAGATGGTGAAAAGTTAGAGTCTCACATTATCACACAAAGTTGAACATTTTGTAGTAAAATCTCTAAAAATCATCCACCTTAAACTGTGATAGTGTAAAGAGTTAAAGATCTCAAAACACCAGTTCAGTCATATAATGTCCAACTTTCCGTGACCTGTTTAAACTTTGAATGATGTTTCTGTGAAGTCTGGGTAAGCTGAGGAGCTCCAAACAGGGCTGGTTTTCACCACTCACTTCTACAAGCTACTAATGTTGTCTAAAGTTTGAAGTTTTTTGTAAACTTTGTCCATGTTACGCCCTGGTCCATAACGGAAGCCTAAACTACTAAAAAACAAAAAAAAAAAACCAAAACATTTACCTCACAAAGTAGTTACTCCTAATAACTGCAAATTACTGAATTACTTAGCTTGCTGTGTATTGTTTTGTGTGTTGTTCAACTATTTACAATTTTAACAATTTTCGGTCAGGGGAGGCAGAGCCTCCCCTGTCATCATGACAAGAAAAAAAAAAATCATAACATAAAATTAATATTAATATTTGTCCACTGATCTTTATGTATGAGTAATTTTCGAACATTTTTATGGTCCAAATCGCATTTTTATAGTCAAAATCGCTGAAATTGCATATTTCCTGTTCAAATATGAGGGTG
>NC_051444.1:30727116-30746635 GCF_001649575.2 Kryptolebias marmoratus
CACAGTCTGGCTAATGTCTTTAACCATTTACGTTTAATGTTTGTTAGTGACATATTTAGTTTTGCTGAGGGGACATAAAACCGCGGTGAAAAGGCGAAGGGAGAGGCAGGCAGTACTCTGCCGCACTGAAGGGGGCGCACGTGAGCCAACGGTAGCTTGTTGCTGCTGTCCTTTTACGCAGAGGGGAGAGAGAGTCACGTGCACTGCTGCCAGCCGTTAAGTTTTGTTTTGCTCCATCAGACTGCCAAAACGGTAATTATAACATTTTTTCTTATCTTATCCTTAATACTACTATGTGTGCGTGTGTGCACGCGCAAGCGTGTGTGAGTGAGAGACGGAGAGAGAGAGAGAGAGAGAGAGAGAGTGTGTGTGTGTGTGTGAAGAACGCTGATGAGATATGAAATAACCAGTAGCCAATTGAATAAGCTACCTTTTTGGATTTATATATATTTGTAAATCTGACTCTCAGTGCCTCACCAACCATGAACCTCACCACACGTCACTGATTTTAATATATATATGTAGTAATCAGTTATATTGATGAACTGATTATTGTTAAATTCCTTTCTGATGCTGAGCTGTCAGAGGCTGTTTGTTCCTGAGGTGCTGACTGCAGCACCTCTCAGCAGTTAATGTATCTGCGATCGTACAAAAATAAACACGATGCAGCTTCATCAGAGAAGCAGCAGGAGAAACAGAAAAAGTGACTGACATCAGTCTGATACCTCCATCACCGAGAACACAGTGAGGACGCAACACAGGAAGCATGCTGGGAAATCCCCTCCTGTAGGAAAGGGCGGGGACCTGCCAGCCAGCTTGGTAGGGGGAAGGGAGCAGGAACTGTGGGAAAGTTCAAATTCAAGTTCTCTTTGGAAAACAGACTGAAGGGAAACCTCCAGCTCAGAGCAGACTGAAAAGCATCTCTCAGATCGTCAGAGGATGAACCATCAGGTTCTGACTCATACCAACCTGACCCTCCTCCAGACTGCTCTGTCAGCAGACAGACGGACTCAATCTGCAAAAAGAGTCCACGAGGCCTCTAAACACAGAGATGTTCCCAGAGACAGTATTTTTTTTTATTATTATTAAAAGAGACATTTTTTCCACCCACTTTATTTTAAGCACTTTAATTTTCCATTTAAAGAGTTTTGAGCTGTAAATAACTAAATAATAAAAAAAAGACTACAATTTATCAAAACCTGAAAATGGTGCAATACACACTGAACATCTCAGGTCCAGTTCACATCAATTATTTTCAGCAAAGCCTCAGAATTTCTGTCAGATGCCCGACAGCAGACCGGACCTGTGCTGTCAGCAAAGATCTGTGCAATGTATTTATTTTAATCAGCAGCAATGTTTTGGTTAAATTACTTTCATTATTTTTAAAATAGAAAGACACAGCAGACTTGAATATCTATTTTAAGGAAAATATTTGTTCTATGAAAATTTCCTAGTCACAGCCTATGGCAGTTGTGTAAATAAAGAACTAAGAAAACAGAACAATCGTCACTTGAATGTCACAAAAACAAGTTCTTAAAGGCTCTGAAGTTAAAATATGGACTCTAGTATCATATTTTTGCAATCAATCTACTGCAGCATACTTTGTGCTTTTTAAACCATTTATATATCAAAAAGTTCAACTTGATCAAGGGTATTGTGTACATTTAACACATTTTTATCTTATGTCATCGTATTTTCAATTTTATTTTTGTTTGTTTTATAGTCTCTTGTGTTTGGTATTATGTGTATTCCATGTGTTTGTTTTGTGTGCAATTGGTTTTAAATATGCCTTATAAATAAATCTGAATTAATATTTTGCCAATTCCAGCTACTGTTTTGCTGATTTTTAGTTTTAGCATCCATTTTGCTGTTTTTAGCTACTGTTTTACTCAATTTTAGGCTTAGTGTCTTTTTGCTACCTTTAACTACTGTTTTGCTAATTTTACCTTCGGCCTTGTAAATTTTATCTTTTGCATGTTCTTTGCCATCTTTAGTTACTATTTAGCTGTTTTTTTAACTGCTGTTTTGTTGCCTTTAACTTCTACTTACTATTCTGCTGCTATTAGCTTGTGCTTTGCTCTTTTCAGCCTTTGTGTTTAAGAAAGATGTATAACAAATTGTTAGTTGCTGGACTGATGGTTGCCAACTGAAATAAATGAATCTGTCGTCCAACCCGGTCAGCTGGCAGAGCCACACACAGTCAAAAACTCTGCAAACCAGTTCCTGTGAGAAAGGCTCCCTGTTTCAGACTTAAAGAGTCCTCATAGATTCTCTGGAGAACAACAATAACAAACATTTCTGAAGCAGCCAAAGGGGTTTTTAAAATGTATTTTAGGTGCTAAAATTCTCTACAAAACAGTATGTTATAACACAGAAACACAGAATACAAAAAGAAACACTCAGCACAGATTGTTTTGCACAAAAACACCAAAAAGAGTTACAAAACTTCAACACAAAAAGGTAAAATGACTACAAACAAAAGCCTCATAAAGCTCGTTGTGAAGTGAGTTTTAAATATGGTAAAGTTGCACAAGTACGGCAGTAAGGAGGAGTTGAGCTGATCAGCTTCCAGCATGCTGTGTGTTATGTGATCTCTCCTGGGTCACTTTCTGCCTGCAGAGTTTCACTGTTTTCAAACCCACAAACAGTAACACAACAGCAACATGAACGGGCTCAAATCAGGTCAGAAAAGAGCTAAAAATAAAAATCAAAACCAGACGAAAGGAGGCTTGGTCTGCTGGGACAAAAACAGAAACAAGCCGTTCTGAGTTGGAACACCGAGAAATGTTCGGAGACAAGCCTGAAATTTTACACACCTAACAAAACATTTTCAAAATCAGCCAAGTTTTCTTAGGTCTAAACCCCTGAGGGGGGTCATTAACTGCTGCAGACATGAACACAAACCATGTTTTCTTTTGTTTTCGAGTTTTTGGACCTGCTGTTCTGAAAGTCAATAGAAAACTAGAAATAACAAAAAAAATGATTCATGTTTCCATTTTTACCTAATTAGATTAGTATAATACTATTATAAACTGTGGAATCCTGCAGCAAGAGTACTAACCAAAACCAGTTAGGATGATTTCCTGGATTTAGAGTTGAACAGAACTTATTTTAAAGTACCCATTATTATTTTTTAAACTAAATGACCCAATGCTCACTAAATACAGTCCAGTTTGTAAAAGTAAGGGTCACATCAAAAGTAAATACAGTACCAAAGCATAATGCGCTCTGTCATTATGGTTCTGTTCTCTGGAACCACATGAACTTTTGGAGGATAAAACTTGCAGGAAGTGCTTTCCTTCAGAATAAAACCCTGTGCTGCATTTTACACGGCAATGGAAACGTTTAGTTTTAGTGCCAAACTCAGAGAGAATCCCTCCTGAGAGTTTCCCCCGAGTCATCATCATCACTCTGCTGCTGCTGCAGAGGAGCAGAGGATGATGGGAAATAATTACCCAGAATGTTGTGGACCCGCACAGAGAGCTGAGTCCTCAGGATCAGGATAGGCTTCCTCCCTTTCCTGTGGAAACACAAAAACCATCCAGTCACAAAACCATTTCAACTTCGACCCACCATCACTGTGCACTCACTGATCCCAGAACAGTTTCCACATGGACCCCTAAATGCTGGGATCTGAGAACGGAAAGAACGACAATGCAGATGGAGGAAAGAAGAATGAAAGCTAAAGAAAAGAAGAAGTTTCAGGTCATCTACAGTATCGACATACACTCAC
This sequence comes from Kryptolebias marmoratus, assembly GCF_001649575.2. Taxonomy (NCBI): domain Eukaryota; kingdom Metazoa; phylum Chordata; class Actinopteri; order Cyprinodontiformes; family Rivulidae; genus Kryptolebias; species Kryptolebias marmoratus. Next base: position 30,730,850 of record NC_051444.1, read on the forward strand.
ACATTTAACCTGTTTAATTGCTTGTTAACACAAATCGTGAATCAGCCAATCACATGGTAGCTCCTCAGCGCCTTTAGGCATGTAGACGTGGTGAAGGTGACTTGATGAAGTTCAAACTGAGCGTTGGAATGGAAAAGAAAGGGATTTATGTAACTCTGAACGTGGTGTGGTTGTTTGTGCCAGAGTATTTCAGAAACTGCTCATTTCCCAAAAATATTTTATAAAATCATGACCTGAAAAAAATAATAAAATTAACATAAATAACTAAATAAAGCAAAAAAAAGCAAGGCAAATTTATTTAACAAACATACTGTAAAATATTGAACCCCCCAAAAAACTGTTCTGTACTGTTTTGGGGTAAAAAATGTCAAAATCACCACATTTTGTTGGAAAATGACAGATTGGTGTATTTTAAACAATGAAAAATGACTATTCAAAGAACAAAATAACACTGTTATATTTACAACATGATAGTGTTGAAATATCTATTTATGTCTGATTTTTTTTTTATTAAATACAGGAAAAACCAGTTTATTTGTGTGGGTGCCAGTGTCAGACAGTGAAAGAACTGTTATCTCTCTAAAGCAGCATTTTCTGGAAGAGCAGACTGCATCCGTCCAGTAGCTGGGTGTAAACATGTTTTTCCAAGTGAAGTCGTCCTTTATGTCTCATATGTCCCATATGTCTCAGAAACATAGAACATGTTCAGTAGATAGTATAGCTGACATCAAAAAATAAGTAAAACTATTTCTCAGCCTTCTGTTTTAACTTTTTGTGAAGGTAGTCATCAGAGCTCAAACGATGATGTGGCAGAGGAAAATACCGAATTGCCACTATATTTCCATGAGACGTATTTTAGAAATATCTGTGTTTTCCCTCAAACTGCCACGAGCTCCTCCTTCCAGCTTCATGAATACAGACAGTTGAAGAAATGCAACACGTGCATGAACTGGGACAGGATGACACTTTAAAGAAATTGAAGTTACTTTTAAAAAATGGCTTCTTTATCAGGTGATGTTAAAATGTGTGATTGTGTGAAGCACTCAGACATGTTCTTCTTCAACAGGAACCACTGAGAACAACATATTCAACAGCTCAGACTTTCAAAAACAGGTTCAAAGGACAAACTTTTACATTTTGACAAATGCAGAAAGGTGTATGCACCATCTCCTGCAGAGAAGCAGACAGCTTTACAGCTCTCAGTTTGAACAATAGACTGTTGGTACAACAGCAATATGTGCTTTCAGATACAGAAAAGGCCAATAAAAAATTCTGCATCTCATGCAGTTTGAAGCTTAAAACTCCACACTCTCCAGTTTTGAACTGAAAAAGCTCCCTAGATGGTAAGAGAAACAGAAGTCCACTTGCTGTCTGAAGTCCCCAACCCAAGGTCATTCAGCCCATTATTGCGGGTTTAAGATATTAACTGTTTGTTGACTATAATGCGATTTTTGGCTGCATTGACAGATTCTGAAAAACCCTATTACTAGCACTTAGGAAGTAAAAGTCAAGTAAATACAGCATTTCTGTTAGTTAAGGACTTGTGACCTGTCCAGGGTGTCCCCTGCCTCTCGCATAGTAATAGCTGGAGATAGGCACCAGCTCCCTGCAACCCGGAAAGGAGAAGCAGGTAAAGAAAATGGATGGATAGATGTTAGTTAAGGCAGCACTCTGTTCTTTAACTTTATATTATTAAACTGTAAGCAGTTAAACGGCAAACTTCTTCATTACTTTGAAAATAAAGTTTTTAAAAGACACTCCAGGATAAGATGGTTTTCTTTCTTTCTTTCAGGACTGTACATTGTGTTAAGACTCTTCTGTCAAGACTTGCTGTAGCTGGAGTACACTCTACATTTCAGCTTTAAGTAGAAAATTACTGTTTTTTTGACTTATTGCTCCAACTATTGAACTGTCATTAGTCACGTTAAAAAATGCGTTTGAAACAAATCTAAAACAAACTGTTCAAATATTCTTTCCAACAAGTTTAGCTGTAATTTGTTATTTCATGCTTAAAAGGAAGATCAGGTGATTATATTTGGAGGAGCAGATGGCACTTAAAGCCCCACATCCCTGGTGTGCAGACGTTGGTTCCAAAAATACATGTTAGCTCCTATAAACCGGGTCCTGCTGGCTTCAAGCCCAACAACAGGAAAAGGTGGGGACATAAGGTCTGTTATTACAATTGATGTCTATGGTCTACAACACCAAAGATTGAGGAGACAAAAAATAAGCCACGCCCCCATGAGAGTTACAGACAGTTACTTACGCCACATCTTCGTAGAAGCTCTCAAGCTCATCTCGCTGTTCGACCAGGGACGAGTCAAGGTCCAGATAGTTTCCACTGGGAGAGATCTGCAGGGTGCAGTCTTCCAACTGAAATCAGAGCCAACACAGAACCATGACGCTAGACATCACACGCTGCAACAACAACAACAACACAACACCTGAGTGTGTGACGCTCAGACTGTAAACAGATCCAAAAGCAGCTGCTGACACAACATAACACAACAAACACAACCCACAGAGCCGGTTCTTTCACTGGGTCAGTGGACTTCTCTACAAAGCATGAAAAATGCATGTACTTGACCAAAACATTTTAAATTTTAATTCAAATTTTTCCCCAAACATAATGGATCTTCATGTTCCTGGACTGAGGTTTAGATGTTGGGACCACTTGAAAACTCAATGTTTCCCGAAGTGGAAGACTGGAGAGGGAAGGAGTTGTAAAACCCAATTAGAACCGCAGCCTCATGTCTGACCCAGTCCCGAAACTTTACCAGAGCTTTTTTTTCCTCATTTTTTTAAAGGCCCAAAGGACTCTCTGTGGACATGGTATGGAAACTCCTATTGGCTCAATGAGCTGTCAATTAAAAGCTAAGGATACTAGTTCCTTTGTCAAATCATTGCATCAAGAATGTTACCATGGAAACCACACTGACAATACAAGAAACACTGGTCACAGCTTTCAGGCTGATAAAGATGTGATCTCTGGGTCTAACAGTTTTATTGAACTGGATTGTTAAATCACTGATTGATATTATTGCAACAAAAATGTTTTATCAGGAGAATTTATAGATGAGCTGTCTCAGTACTGTAGTTTTAGTTCAATCGGTTCAGATTAGATCTGCTGTGGTCAGAGCATCAGATGATGTTTGACATCAATACAACAGCAGCTGCTTCAGCAGAATCTGAGGTTAATTTACAGTGGGTCAGAGTGAGGGTTATTGTTCTGTACAAATGTTTACTGTCACAGCTGATGTGTTTAATGTCACAGACAGATTCCAGTCCTTAACCTAAATTGTAAAAATTCAGAGAAATCTGATTCAGAGTGAACAGAGGCAGCTTTGAGAGGCACACTAAGGGCAGAAACATGCTTGTTGATGCTTTCTGTGTCTACTTCTGCCTGTGTTGGATACAGGATAGAAAGGCCTGCCTGCAGTCCTCACTTCAACCCCACTGAACACCTGTGGGATCAGCTTGGGCGTGCTATTTGTGCCAGAGTGACCAACACAACCACATTGGCTGACTTGTGACAAATGCTGGCTGAAGAATCAGATACCATCCCACAGCAGTGTGTGACCAAGCTGGTGAGCAGCATGAAGAGGAAGTGTCAGGTTGTTGTGGCTGTGTGTGATTTCTCCACATGCTACTGAGGCCCAGTTTGTTAAATGAATAAATTGTCAGCATGTCTTGTTTCTGTGACTTCAAACCATCAAATACATAAAAAGACACCAAACAAGAGTTAAGAGCAGAATCAGTTGTTTGGGATTAGCAGAGAAGATTTGGTGAAAGAAAAGATATTTTTGATTGGCACAACCCACATACTCAACTCTGCTGCTCATCCCACAAATGCATTTTCCTAACTAATGTGGCTCCATCTAAGGGAAAATAAAGAAATAATCAAACGAACACACATTTCCTTACTTTTTCTGCTATGTTTATGAACACGAATGTGTGCATATACAAATGACTGCCCACACTGACAAGAAAAAGCATGAACAACTACATTTCTGGCTTAAGATGGAGACATTTCTGTCAGGATGTTTACCAGCATCATAAGGGAACATATGAAGCGGCAGCTTGTAGCTAAGGTTCCAAAAGATCCGCACATCGTTCCACTTCCTCACACTTTCCTTGCTGGCTGGGTGGAAAATGTCATTAAGAAGTCTGGAGAGAATGCTATGGATGTTTGTACAGCACCCATCCAAAGATTAAAACATTTAAAGTGCACCAATGTACCTGAAGGCATTCTGTTTGTAAGATTCCTTCTTTAAACATGATGAAGTCTGTCAGCGCTTCAGTCAGCTGTATTAAACACTGTTCTGGGAGTCTTCCAGAGAGAAAACACCATGGTTGCATTTGTTCAGGAACTGTAGGTGAAAAATTTGACCTGTTTTTAAACAAAACTCTCACTTTCACCTGTATGTGCTCTCCTGTTACACTATAAACATCTGAATGCGTATTTATATCTGTCCTGCTCCATTCAGCTGCTGACTCACACTCAGGTATGAAAATAAAATAATTGCAGACAGAAACCCACCTTCCTACTGCTAAGAAAGGAGCTTTGGACCTGCAGAACCACATTCTTTGCAGCAACAACAACCCTCACTGTGAGAAAGGAGCTAGGGAGGAGGCAGCTCACTCCTTGACACAACGTGTTCATTTTTTAGGTTTTTTGGGGAAAGATGATGTCATCAAAAACATGATTTTGTGTAATTCTTTTTTATTAGTGCCAACTCATAATCATTAAAAACACCCTTTACTTTTCTCCCATTTTGTTTTGTTTTTGTCACAATATTTGAAAGTAAACAAGGTAAATCCTATTTATTTTGTGCCTTTCACAAAAAGGTAAAAATAAAGTGCTTCATATCAAAATCACACAAAATACACACCTCCCACAACTTTGGAAATAAACATACAAAAAAATCATCAAAACCTGCAGCTCAATGAGGAGACAAAATATACAAAAACTGTAAAAAATATCCCCATAGACAACAATGGTAGTCAGTTGGAATGGTAAAAATCAGCCCTGTTTGAAGCTCTACTGCTCAGACTTTACAGAAACATCATTTAAAGTTTAAACAGCTCCCAGAAAGTTGGACTTTACATACCTGAAGTGGTGGTTTATTGGTTTTTATACAATCGCAGTTTAAGTTTAATGATTTATGACAATTTATTTTAACCACAGAATGTTCAATTTAGAGGGTGATGACTAACTTTTGAGCTGTCTGAACTTTTGAATAAAAGCTTTTGCAAACTCTTCTTATTCCCACAAGCTTTATACTGCATATACAGTTTATGCATCTAAAAGGTTGTTATTTTTGTCTTCTTTTACCCAGTGTGACTGTCTGCTACAGGTTTGCTCTCAAATCTCACACAGAGGTCAGAGGTCACACCCAAACTCTCATCAACTTCCACAGGATCTGAGCCAAGAATTTTCTCTTCAAAACTGGAAATGAAAGATATTTTTATCTCAACATATCTCCAACATAAAAAAATGGAAACATAAAAATTAAAATGCTGTCTTATTAAGAGCACTGTCAGAGTGTGACAGATGTGTGTGGTTGCCATGGTAACCATAATGAGTCACTGGCAGCAACTTTAACTTATCTTTTGATTTTGGTTCTCTTTACTCTCCTTTTGCTGTTTTCAAAACATTAGCATTTTGTCAGCTTAGATCATAACAACAGGAAGTCCCAAACAGTCCACAGAACAAACTGAAGTGTTTGTTTGTGTGTGGAGTGGGACAGAACTGAATTATATGGAACAACAGAGTTAATTACTGAAACTGAAGGACTGATAATTTGCTGTGTGGATACTGGTATTCATTTTTTGTGTCTGATTCAATCTATTTAATGACTTTCAATGAAACTGGTTTAAGGTTTGATTTGCATTGAATGTTTCAGTTGATATGTACAATCAGGTGTTTGCCTTTGTGTGGTTATTGTGTTTTAGGGGGAAAAATATATATAATTTTTCTCTATAATAACTTTATATGTCAGGAGAGAGACTTGAATGGCACCCTAAAATAATAAACCTATTAACAGTTTTTTTTTTAAATTTTCTTCTAAACCATCAGCAAAACGGTACTGACATAATCATTAAAAATATTCTGCCATATTCTGCTTTAAGAGCGTGCACTCTTCTTGTCTCGCTTCCCGAATGAGCTGCAGCTTCTCTGTTGGTGTGTGATGAGCAGGGGGAGAGGGGCAGACACACAGACCACTCTGCTGCTCAGAAAGTTAACAGAACCATCAATGTCTAAATTATGTTTTGAGATTTGGGAGAACAACTTTCCAAAAGTAATGACTGAGAACTCATGGAAATATGTGGCAAATCAAAAGGTTAGATTTAAACAGGGCAGAGAGAGCTGTGCAATCAGATATTCTACTATAAAAACTAATAAAACTACAACTGTTTACGTGAAATGTTCTCAAAACCCAAATATATCGCAATTAAAGTCTGGTAACTGTGCTTCAACAACTGTTGCAACTGTTGTTACCAATCTGAGCTTTATGGGAGAGTGGCAAACAAAAAAAAAAAAACACTTAAGGAAAACTCAGATTAAATCTCAACTAGAGTTTGTCTAGAGACTCTTGCTCTCATACAAATGTGAGGAATTTTTTTTCCAAAATCACTGGAAGGTTTTAATTTATAAATTACTTTTCTAAAGCACTGGATGTTCTGTTTCACTGAAACCCTTTAGCATTTAAATACATTTGGTATTTTTGCTGAAATTTGTAAAAAAAATAAATAAAAGGGTTTTTTGGGTTTTTTTTTTGTTCAATCTGTGGTTCATTCTCAGCTCCCAGCCCAGTGAAACATCATACAGATGGTCCAGAACATTTTGGTGCATCAGAACCATGCTCTTCCTTTCTTCATTGTTTAACACTGAACTCATTATCAGTGTAATTTTGAGCTGCAGCGGAAGGAAACGCCTGTTGACATGCTGTTAGTGTTTCATCTGTCCGTCCGTCCGTCCATCCAGGCTTATCAGCTGTTTACAGCTCCCACCCTCTTCCTCCTCCTCCAAGGACAACTCAGCTGAAGGGATGGAGTTCTCTCTGCAACTCATATCGTCTCAATGAATCTAATAGGCTTTGGGTCGAGCCCCAGGGCATGATGGGAGCAATTAGGGGTCAGTGGAATGTAAAGTGGTGAGAGCAAGGCTGCGTGATCTTTATCTGGTGCTGGAGATACCAGTGGGCCCAAAACGTCTCAGAGCATTAACTTCTGCTCCTGAAACAAACTGTGAAAAGAAAAGGAAGCGGAACCTGTTCAGAAAACTTCTTTCTCCTGGTGATGGATCGGATCTTACCCTCAGACAAAAACCAGAACCTTGCGACAACACAGTCTTACGGGACATAATGAGGAGGAGTTCTGGTTAAAGTTTGTTCTGGAAACCTCTGCTGAGAGTTTGCACAAGCAGGCACAGGTTGGAACACAAACTGGACTGATCCGGAACATAGTGTTTTCTGGTTTCCATGGTTCAGTTCTAATAAGCTTCTGTAATAAAGAACCTGACCAGCATCAGAGTCAGATTGATAGAAACTGGAGCTTGAAGTGAAGCACCAGATCACAGATTCTGTTCAGGACAGTTTGCATCTCAGAAACAGGTTCTTTTGGGTCTTTTTAACTGACCCTCACCTCAACAACATGGGTCTGCCAAGGAAATCCTCCTGGTACCTGGTCCACAACAAAGCCTACCCTAAGGTTTTAACCCAGCAGCTGAAAAACAGTAAACAAACATCCAGAACCAGCACTGATCGAGCGTCAGGGATACACCAATGCCATGTTGTTTTCAAACTGAATACAAGTACTTCCATTTGAGTACTTGCCAATGCTGAGCACTGGTATGAGTACTAATAAATGCCAATCTACTTCTTACAATGACTCTGAAAATCAGAACAGCTTACTTTTCATATTACCTGCTCAAGATCAGGACAACAGTCTTCCAGAAGCATCTGTTGGTGAGTGGTAAAGTTGTTGGAAGCTCCTGCTCAGACCCATACATTCCCCATGATCCTCTTTTGCTCAATGAAGTCCCGTCCACATGGGAACACAGTTATTCCAAAACAATCTTTATACTTATAACCATGGCACTGTTTCTACGAATGATTTATTCCATACTACAGCACACACACAAAAAAACCAACCCAAACACTGAAGAAACCATACCAGGCCAAAATGTGGTGCCAAGACACTGCCACGAAAATACACCAGAAACAGGAAACAAGATGTGGCGCAGATGCCCCAAAGTGTAAACACATGGAGAAAAAGATGAGGATCGAGAGTACAAGAGCAAAAACCAAATCCTTTTTTTGGACTGACGAGGAAGTGAAACTTTTTCTTTGTCTGACATCAGACTCCTACTGAATGGGACTCAGATCAGTCCAAATCCACGGACATAATGAATGCTTACAGGCAGAGGATCCAGAGGATCGGCTGGGTAAATTATACACAAGTGTCTGTCTTTTAAAACTATTCCCATTTCCCACATTTTTTAGGTGTATACTTAATATATATTGTAGATTTTTTCTGCAATATTTGTTTATTGTATTGTGGAAACTTCAGTAAAGCGATTAAACCCTTTTGGCCTTAGATTTGGTGTAATAAGTTTTAAGCTGCACCATTTAAGGACTTGTCTGTTCTGTCTGAACTCTGTGTTTCACAGCTGATGGTTAATTGTTAATGAAGGGACCATGACGCATCAGGGTGCTGAATGACTCTACAGCTTATTGGTGAGGTAAAACTTTCTGCACCACAGTGAAGATTCAATTTAACAGTTTTTTTTTTTTACAGAACATGTGGGTTAATTTATTTTTTGGTTGTTGTTTTTAAATGTCTTTTTAATAAGGTGACTAAAAAGCACATCTTAACCACAAGGTGAAGGCACAATATCTTATGTAATTTTTTAGAGATCGTTTTTTTTTGTGTTTAAATTTTATCTCTTTGTTGATCTTAAAAAATACCACAGTTCATATTTCAAAATAAGAGCCATTAGAAAGTAGTTTTAGTCAGTGTTTCTTTTTGTCTCCCATAAGAAATGAGATAATTTTTTCATATTTTTCAGAGAATAACTGACAACATATGTAATTGGGGTATATCGTGATATATATCGTTATTGTGATATAAAATTATCCATATCGTGATATAGGATTTTTTCTATATCGCCCAGCACTACAGGGAGTTATCACTGCAATAAAGGTAGATATATTGTCCCTCCAAATCTTTATTGACAGAGATGTAGCGCAAGACTTCAAACTTTCTCTAATCTGAGACACACATGTACATGGCCATGCAGCTAAACACCACTGGCCTGTTCGAGTGTATTTCTCAATACTTTAGCTTTCAGAATCAAACAATATTAAAACTAAAGGATGCATATTTGTACACCCAGTGTTAGAAAGCCTACATTGTTTATGTGTTGATGTCTTATTTACGGAGTTAAGTTCTGTTCAGATCTTAACTACAGTTCTGTAGGTAGCGACACCTACATATAAGGGTTCACGTGTGTTTGTATAAGTAGTTGCGTGTCTTCAAACCGCTTAAAAAAATGCCACCGAGATCAAAAGTGTGGCTCCATTTTATAAAGATTGATGCAAATATTGCGCGATGCAATATATATTTGCTAAGGCCGGCAACATGACTAATTTGATAAGGCACCTGACTGTGCACAGAATCAATTTAAGAGTGGACAGTTTCTCCGTGTTTGACTGCAAGAAGAGCGGACCGCAGCCATTCTCCTCTCAGCATTTAACTCCTGTGGGCGTTACAGGACCTGAGCGGATTGATTTAAAATCACCACCAGACTCCACTTCATCCGAGAACATTGAGCACGGCGCTGTGAGATACAGAGGATCAGAGGTCTGCCATTTACTCTAACCTCAGTGAATCCAGTGACCTGGTGGTGGAATGTGACGGACACTATGCCAATGCTGTCAAACTTGGCAACCAGGTATCTCTGTGTGCAAGCATCATCCACACCCTCAGAGCGTACATTTTCTACTGCTGGAGACACCATCAGCCAGGAGCAGGCTTGTTCGTGTCCTGAGAAAGCAGACATGTCGATTTTTCTGAAGAAAAACTGCTAAGTGAAAAGATCTTCAGTATGTAGCAGTGGGCATTAGACACTAAAGAAAAAAAAAACTGTATGATTTTTATCCTTTGCTGAATTTTATGGCACACTCCATTTGGGATTATTTAAAACTACATCCATCCATCCATCCTCTTCCGCTTATCAGGGGTTGGGTCGCAGGGGTAGCAGTCTAAGCAGGAAGACCCAGGGTTCCCTCTCCCCAGCCACTTTGGCCTGGGTAATCCCAAGGCGTTCCCAGGCCAGCAGAGAAACATAGTCCCTCCAACCTGTCCTGGGTCTTCCTCTGGGCCTCCTCCCGGTGGGACATGCCCAGAACACCTCATCAGAGAGGTGTCAGGAGGCATCCTCACCAGATGCCCGAGCCACCTCAACTGGCTCCTCTCGACGTGGAGGAGCAGCGGCTCTACTCTGAGTCCCTCCCGGATGACCGAGCTTCTCACCCTATCTCTAAGGGAGAGCCCAGACACCCTACAGAGAAAACTCATTTCAGCCGCTTGTATTCATGATCTCGTTCTTTCGGTCACTATCCAAAGCTCGTGACCATAGATGAGGGTAGGAACATAGATCGACCGGTAAATCGAGAGCTTCGCCTTTTAACTCAGCTCTCTCTTCACCATGACACAGATACAGTGCCTGCTTCACTGCAGATGCTGCACCAATCCGCCTATAGATCTCCCACTCCATTTATTAAAACTACAGCAAACCAATAAAAACGAATCAGCTGCAGTGAGGTGACGCAGATTAAAATGATCCCAGTGAGTCCGTGGTTCTGATCAGACCAAACCCAGTGTTAAACAGCACATCTGGAATGAGTTGGTCGTTTTATCTGTAAGGTCTTGTTCTGATGGACCCTTAGCTTCATGATGCAGCCTACATGTTACTGATTAGACTGGACCTGTATATTCAGGTGCTGGAACAGGCTGAACACACCTTCATTAATGAGCACAAACTGTTTCATTTCATTTATCATATAATTAACAAGGTTCAAAATGATCCACGCTGAAACTCTGCTAACGGCAGTATTACAGCCTGATCTCAGACCAGGGCGACGTCAGCAGCGAAAACTGTTGTTACAATTAGTAACAATTAATTAATTAATTAATTCTTTTCTGTCCAGAACTGGACAGAAGTTAACTTCCTTTTATTCCCTGTTATCTTGGATAACTTTTTTATAAACTGGCATTTTATAAAATAAAAACAAAAGTGAAACATAAGTTACAACTGTTTTTAATAATCAGTTACTTAAATGAATTAATTTAAGTAAATGCATAAATAAATCGCGCTTTTTAAAAGTGGCATTTTAAATTCGTAATTCTGAGATTAACTTGAGTGTTAAAAGACGAACTGAGTGGACATATTTCACATAAAAACAGGCTCTGACTGAGTCAGAGGCATGACGCTGCCCAAGTTCACTTCCTGTTTGGAAAAGCAGACTCCCGGCACAAAGCAGCATCGTTACTTAGTCGTCGGACAGGAAGTGACAGTGCGCAAGTTATTCTGCTTCTCCTCACACAAACATTCTTTTCGGCTTTTAATGTGACAAGGCAAAGCTGCAAATGTTAGAAATGGCTCTGAAGGTCAGATCTTAATCTGTGCATATCTTTTAGAAAACTTAACTTCTGCTCCATGTTTTACTGCAAAACATCCCCCAACTGGACAAAAATGATACCTTTCATTAATGAAAGGGGGGGTGGGGGGTGGAGGCAGGCACACCCACACTTTCATAAACAAACGCTCTGTTCTGTTTGACAGATCAGAACTTTAAAGAAATAAGTAATCTGGTTTTAAAATGACAGAAATCAGGTAAACGACAACAACAACAACAGAAAAAACTGGTTCCAGCCCCTGATCCAGCAGCTTGTAGCACCTCCTTTAGCAGCAAGAACTCTCAGCAGTAGTTGTCTGTAGGACTTTATCAGTCTCTCACATAGTTGTGGGGGAGTTTTGCCCCACTCTTCTTTCCAATGTTGCTTCAGGTTATTGAGGTTTGCAGACATTTGTTTCTGCTCAGCTCTCTGAAGGTCACACCACAGCATTTCAATCAGACTGAGGTTCTGGACTTTGACTGGACCATTACAGCACCGTGATTAATTGCTTTTAGAGCCATTCTGCTGTAGATTAACTGCTGTGTTTGTCGGGTCAACTCAATGACTGCAAGGTGCCCAAACCATCAGCCCTCCACCACCATGCTGACAGCTGGTATGAGGTGTTTGTGCTGATATATTGTGTTTGCTGCTGTGTATTCTGGGTAAATATCTGTAATTTGGTCTCATGTTGTTCCAGAAGTCTTGTGATTCATTCAGATGAAACTTTCCAAACCTTAGTTGTGCTGCCATGTTTATTTTACAAAGAAGAGGATTTCTCCAACAACCCTTCCAAACAAGCCATGCTTATTTGCCTTTTTTCTAATTGTTCTGTCATAACCTTTAACTTTTAGGCCTGTAGAATCTGAGAGGGAGCTCATTCTTCTAAGCATTGTATGGTCTGACCTCGAGGTGAATTTGCTGGGATGTTCACTCCAGGGAAGTATGGCAGCTGTTTTAAATGTTTTCTACTTGTGAGTAATGTTTCTCTCTGTTAAATGATGGACTCCCGATTGTTTGGAAATTACCTTTGACCCGTCCCAGTTTAATGGGCAGCAGCAGTTCTTTCTCTGAGGTTATTGCTGAAGTCTTTCCGCCTTGGCGTTGTGTTAACACACACCTGTATCCTGCAGAACAGCAAAAACTCAAGCTTTTCTAGAGGTGGTCCCACTGATGATAATCAGTTATTCAATACATTTGATCAGCAGCTCTTGGCTGATACTGACCCTCTGATATCCAGTGGAAGCAATAATACTGAATGCAGTTTTTCACTCACAGATTCTGTAGTTTTGTTCAGTTTCTGTTTAATAAACAATCAGTGTGTGACAGTGTTGCTGCTCTGAGGTATTTTTGACAAAAGTAAGAGCAGATTTTGATTTACTGCAACATTCATTTTAAAAAGGTGACAGTGCATTTTTTTTAAAAAACATGACTTATTTACAGAGTTTGCCATCACCTGTCAGGTGTGTCTGAGTCTGGAAACCACCTGAACCCAACAGGACTGCAGTTTCAAACCAGGATCAGGTTGCTGGACTGCAATGCTCCGAACTTCAGCCAGTTTATATTTTAAACTGTAAAGTCAAACCTAATCGTGTCATTCTCTGACACTTGTCGAATTTTTTCTTTATCTAGTTTCACAGTTATTTTTTTATCCTAACCCTGGAGTTAAAGATCCTTTAGAACCGGTCGGGGTCCGGTTCCGACCCGGTTTCAGTGACCCACCTTGAGCGGCGCGTCCAGCAGCTTGTGGATCCCGGAGATCTGCTCGCTGAGCAGCAGGTCCTCCTCCACGTTCACAGTCGGAGGTCTCCGAGGTTCGGGGAAGTTGGTGCAGATAAACGGGTCCGAGTCCTCCAGGTACTGGACCCGGCAGGTGATGGAGGCCATGGCCACGAGACCGGGACCGGGCCGGACCGGGCCTACAGAGCTGAGGTGGTGCGTGGGACAGTCCGTCCGGACCGGGAGAAACTTTACAATGAAGCAGCTCGGAGACCAGCTGCGAACATCAAGCGTCTAATAACACAGTCATGCACTTCCGGTACAGCTTTTCAAAATAAATTAACCCAAACTTAATATGCAGCGTGAATGTTGAGCGCTGAGTGATTTTGCTGACATTGGTTGGGAATAATTTTTTATAGTTAAAATAAGCAGAACAGAAGATAAAATCTTCAAAACAGTAGCTAAATTCAGTCAAACCGTAACTACATGCTAAAATTAGCAAAACTATGGCTAAAAGCTAAAATTTGCAAAGTAGTAGATGAAGTTAAAATTAGCTAAACACCAACTAAAAGCCTAAAATAGTGTAAAAACACTTAAATAGAGACAGATTTTTATTTTTTATTTTTTATTTTTTGGGGGGGGGGGGTATTTGCAAATAAAGTTAAATAAATCAAAAGGTATAGAAGTTACAAAAGTGAAACTAAAAGCACACATTTCTGATCGATCTGAACATTTAGATAAATAAATAAATAGAACAGCTCAAAGTCGATTGTCTGGAAGAAACTATAAACAGAAAAACATCAATGGGAATAATTTATGCAGTAAATAAATCAATATGTTTGTACAATAATGAAATAAATGTGATCTTCAACTCTCAGAAAAATGTTTTTGGACTCATATTGTTTTCAAAATATTTGTGAAACTGTGGATTTTTGATCATTTTAAAAGCACACAATTATGCCATGTTAAAATAGATCTAACCAAAAGCTTTAAGTTAAATTAAGTATGGTGGTGTAGATTCTCAGTCATCCAGGACATGGTAAATCCAAAACTGAAGGATTAAAATCAAAATAATTCTGTAGCTGAAGAAGTTTTGCTTCTTATCCAAGACACTTTCTCAAGAGTGAGGGTAATCTGAATGTGAATCCATCTTACAGAACATCTCAGCTTTAAAAGCTCGCACTCCCCACACTCTGCCTTTTGATTTGAGAAGGCTCCTCGGATGAGAAGCAAACCGTCTTCAGCTACAGAACAGAAGTCCAGTTGTTTTCTTTTTTTAAATCTTTTTTAGACTTAAATGAAATACAGATTTGTTAGCTTTTTATTATTATTATTAATCATAATAATGTTGTGTACTTATGAAAGTGGCTGTACTTCATGAGCTTTTTGTTTTTCAGTCTGAAGGTCGCTCCTATCTTTCCCACTTCACATGTTAAAAAGTCTTTGAGAAAAATATTTTACCTCACTGTTTTGTTCCCAGATTGTTTTTTCAAGTATAAATCTCTCAAAATAAAACCTCTGCAGAATGAATAAAAATAGGATGTTTACTCCAGATTAAGCTCTTTATTTATTTTACTCTTTGTACATTTCCACTGAGGATGTTTTTGTTTAACTGTTTTATTCAAACTCCAGATGAAAAAGTTTCAACAATGCAGGGAGATTCTAAATCCTGCTGATGCACAGCTGCAACAACAAACAATCATTTATGTCTCTGAGATTATTTGTGAACTTTGATTTGTGAGTTTGCACATAGACGGATCAGCACAAAGGTTTTTACTTATGATCTGACCAAAGCCCTGCCCACTTCCCCCAGCTGAGTCTTCACATAAACAAGCGTGTCTCAGTCATTAAACTGAAACAGGTTCATCATTAAAACCAGGAGAGTTTTCAAACCACACACACAACAATCATTATAAATCAAACAGCAGAAGAGAGAGTAAAAGGGGAAAAAAATTATGTGAAACCAAGAGAGGCAGAAATAAAAGACCAACAATGAAGGATAAAAACTGAACAGAGTTAGATAACTTATTGTATATATATATATGTATGTGTGTATATATATATATATATATATATACACACACACACGTGTAAAAATTAGAAAAATTTAGAAAAATTTAGAAAAAATTAGAATATCATGAAAAAGTAGATTGATTTCAGTAATTCCATTTAAAAAGTGAAACTTGTATATTATATTCATACATTACATACAAACTCATATATTTCAAATGTTTTTTTTCGTTTAATTTTGATGATTACAAATGACAACAAATGAAAATCTCAAATTCATCATATCAGAAAATTAGAATATTACTGAAGACCAATAAAAACAAAGGATTTATAGAAATGTTGGCCAACTGAAAAGTATGAACATGAAAAGTATGA
>NC_051444.1:30747753-30763453 GCF_001649575.2 Kryptolebias marmoratus
TATATATATATATATATATATATATATATATATATATATATATATATATAAATTGTCTCAAGAAATGTTCGAAGAATTGCCAATGTTCCAATATTTACTGACTTTCTTTTCTAAAGTCTAAATAATAATTTGGGACATCCGTTTATAATAATCTGAGCTACGACAGAGACAAAAACTTATTTTGAAAAGCATCTATTAGTTGTATTTTGCAATTTCAGTTTCAAACCTCTTCCTGTTTTTCTGGCTTTAAGTCCTGAATGCTGCCCACCCATTGACTTAACTATCCTGAGCATCGAATGTCTGATTAGAGACGACATGAAGTCTGAGATTCTACAGGATCTTTGAGGGGCAGCCATGATGGAGACATAGAAGAAAAGCATGCTGGGTAATATAGAAGACAGAGACCCAGAATCTGCAGAGTCACTGGTTGCCATGGTGAGTTGTGCTTTTTTAGGGGGGAGTGAAAGAGGAGGGGCAGAACACAACAGCACTTTAGACTGAAACACGGACTAAAATGTAAGCCTCAGAAACAGTCTCTGTGTGAAAACTCAAAGTCAGATCAAAAGAATTTTTGAGCCGTGAGCAGCAGAAGGCTCTCATGGTCACTCATCTTCATTTTTATGTTTCTACAGTGTTCTATGGAGGAGATATGAAAAGTTAAAAAGACTCTTCTGTTATTGATAATGTATTTATTTATGACTAAACATTTATTATTTTTTGACATTTTCCTTTAAATACATTTTTTGTTTATGATTACTTACACACAATTTTGCAAACAGAGCTTCCTTTTATCAAAACACTTCACACATTTACCACAGTCACACACAAAATTAGCATGTCCTAAACATTGTGTAAAAATTATATGCTTGTGGAAAAATAAGATTCATGTACAGTGTATGTCTGTTCGCTGTTTAATGGTAGGTCTTGCTGCCCTCTAAGTGATAAGGCCTCCCAGTTTTGATGAGACTGCTGTCCCATCTGTGTCTTACTGATAAGCTAAAATAAGTTTAAATGAGCACTCTGACAATCTAAGGTTAGACTGTTTTTGCTGCCTGGATCTGTCTCATCATGGGATGTTCTGCTCAACATTTCTTTTGTAATAAATTAATAAAAATCAAGAAGCTGAGTCTTCCCGTCTCCCTTATCTATTCACCACAACAATAATTTATGAAAATTGCATTTTGTTGCAATGTTAATCACATTTTTTTTGTTTTTTTGTTCAAAACATGAGATTTTTTTCCCCTTTTTAAACAATGTTCCGATTGTTGTACTAAACTTAAACACTTAGCTCTTTTCTACTTTTTTCTTGATAAGTACAAGGTTTACAGTTCAAGTACATAAATAAATTAATCAAGCAGCTCTACTCCAAACCAATGTTGCAGACTGATGAAAAGATTTATAAAATCAAGTCTGTCAGAATAAAATAAATTACAGATTTGCACATTTAGAAGCAACATATCAGCCTTACACCTTTACCAAAACACTAAACACATTTATCTGCTCTCTTGACATTTCAAAGCTTCGACCATCAAACACCATCCAGGAGCCGCCCTCTCCAGCTCATCCTGGAAAGCAGTAGCTATTGAGAAAACAGCAGAGAACCATGAATTTGTGCTGAATCCTAACCTACACAGACACTGCATCATTATGTCGCTTATACCTGACTGGTGTGTTTTTAATTAAACAGAAACATATTTACAAACCTGGTGGAATAACCACTTGGTTCAATGCCACAATGAAATGACAGGAACTGATATCACAATATATTTCTGTTTGTAAAACAGATTGATGTTTTTACTGTGAAAAGTGTGAAGTTTTGATACTTGACTATCAAGTTTTGCTAACTCTGAGTTGTTTTTTATTTTGGCGTGCAATCAGTCCTAAAAACTGCAAAAATGGAAAAAGCTGTTCTTTGAATTTGGTCCACTTGTTTATTTTTTTCTGATTTTGTTTGTTGTTGGTGTGATGTTTGAGGCAGCTTGGAGTAGCTTTCCCTTAAGATAAACAAGTTTTGTTTGTTTTTGTGTGTGAGAGAGATGTTTTCCATCCTAAAGACAAAGCCAAAGAAATGTCTAATTAAACTTCAGATAAACCAAAAACTTTTATTGTGAAAGAAACAACATCCAGTTTGATGTTGGATTAAACCAGCTTGACAGTGAGGTTTTTAGTGACGTCAGTGAATTCAGAATAACATTATGAGTAATTTAAGTTGTTCTCAGGTCAGTTTATTCTCCGTCAGGCTTCTCAGTCTACAGTCTTTTGGACAGCAGCGCCCTCTGCTGCTGAAACAACAACAGCACACAAAGACAGGACACCTGAGGACACAGACAGGAAACATTATTCTTTTTCTATCATATAACCAGGATATTTTTATGCTGCAGATAAGTGTGTTGAATCATTAAGGGGGGCTGGAGCCCAACTAAAAGGTTCATAAGCTCCCCTATTTTTATAGCAATATATTTTTTATATCCAAAACCAATGCAGACATGCACATAATGCAAATAAACTAGAGTATGTGTCAAAATTAATAAAAAATTGTTTAGTTGTTAAATGTTTAAGCATATGCACTATTCTGTTTGGCTTCCATCACGCTCCTAATTTTTACAACTATATGATGCATTTCACTTTATTAAAGAAACAAGAAGACTATTTAAGGTTTGCTAATCAAAAAGAAAATTATTTTTCTTTTTTAAAATCATTTATTAAATAGCCAATGGATAAAATATTCCCATAGTAACTCCAACAGTCTATAGTATATATATCCATCCATCCATCCATCCATCCATTTTCTTTATCCACTTCTCCATTCTGGGCTGCAGGGAGCTGGTGTCTGTCTCCACCAGTCACTGTGCAAGAGGTGGGGGACACCCTGGACAGGTGGCAAGTCCATCACAGGGCTACATAGAGACAAACAAGACAAACAACCATTCACGCTCTCATTCACACCTAGGGACAATTTAAGAGTTACCAATAAACCATGCATGTTTTTGGTCTGTGGGAGGAAACCGGAGTAACTGGAGTAAACCCACGTGTGCACAGGGAGAACATGTAAACTCCACCCAGAAAGGCCCCGGGCCAGAATGCGATCCAACATGTTAACTACAGTTTGTTTTTTTGTTGTGAACTGCTTACTTACCTTAAAGACAACCTTGTGACCTGTCATATTGTGGTTTTTTTTCTAGCCTTTCTTCTCTTTTTTCTAGCACCTTTTCTAAAATACTAATACATTAATTTAAAAGATATATATTTAAGTTTAATGATATTTCTTTTTGTGGGCTCTGTGCACACATACCTTTGGTCGTTGGGACTAACCCCCCATCTTTCAAACCTAGTGACATCCCTGTGTTAAGTCTTTAAGTTTTTTTTTGTGCTTCGTTCCTTCAGTAAATGATGTGATTTTCTTGTGAGAGCAGTTACAGTGTTCAACCCTTCCTCTCTTTCAGGTAACTCGATTGTGACTTGTTGCTAAACTTTCAGTTTAGCTCACTACTGTTGGTAAGTGAGCATATGTTTGTTTTCTACATCATGGGTGGGTATAGGAACTCTGATATAGTGCATTGTTATTTTATCTTTTCTACAGGTGCTCACTGTTCACAGTAGGAGGTTATTTTAGACTCCCTCATGCATCTGTGCACATTGAGCAGTGTCCTTTTTTGATTTATGTATCCCACATAGTCACTCAGTGCATAATTTATTAGTTTATCTTTGTACTTAGTTGTTTAAGCATTACTCAAGTGACTAAATGTAACTGCCTTTGGTTAGGATAAACACCATATTTGTGCTCCTTTTGTTAATATTTAACCTATGTTTGCAACAGATCGATTTGAGTTTTATGTGCTGACATCACCTGTTTCTTGTTGTTTGTTATTTGTAGCAGTATACAACATGTCTTCTCATTTGTCATCATATGGCTTTGGACCCTTGTGATGGCCACCATGTGTCTGCTGTCAAGGCCCCCATCCTTGAGTGTGGATCATTTGTTTGAAGATGTAGGTAATCTATAGAGTGCTACTCCTGATATCATTCTGGAAGAGTGTTAATCAAAGGCTAAGCAGGTGGAGATGTGTGTTCATTCCACTCATTCTGCACAGTGAGGGGACAGAAGACACATGTTTAGAGAAAGAAGAAAACACATGCGTGAACATGCTCAGACAAAAAAATACCAGCTTGCTCAGGGGGAACTGCTAAGAAATCTTGCAGCACATCTACTAGTGTAGTCAACCAAGCACAGCCTGATGACACAGCTAAAGATGCCGGTAGCTATTCAGTGTACATCTGGATAGGTTTGATGGGCACCACCCACTGTCTCACCTGGTTTTAACACACTCTGACCATAGTGAGCCCTCACATGAGGAGCTGCCTTTATACCAGGGTGAGAGGTTAGATCAGCCTGATGTTCCCTCTGTACGTACACGTAACTCTCCCTTTGAGAGTGATGTGCCGCCTGCTGAAACAGGAAAGACTTCTTTCTTCATTGTGTGGGATTGAGTTTAAAGGTGGTAGCTTAGAAAATATAGACCTTGTCACTACTTACTGATGTTTTGCTGAAAACTCTTTGCATGACTAAGATTTTGGGACAAAATGTGCCTGCAGAGGCTCCAGTCTGATAAAGGGAGTTTGGTCAAGTGTTTCTCAACTCCGATCTCTGGTGTCCGTTCCTGGTGCTGATGATTATTTGCAGTTTCTAAGGAAGGCATGGGTTAATTCTGCCACAATTTAATTTTGCAGACTGTCTAGATTCCTGTAAAGCTCAGATCGCACCTTGCTGATATGCCACTAATTGAAAGAGAGATAGCAGCTTTAACATCTTTGGGCCTGGAGAAAGTTACTGCTAACCCCCATTACCCAAACTAAGGAGTTCCACAAGACTCTGCAACACAGAAATCAGTAAGTATCACCCTTGAACTATGATGTGTCCAGCTTTGCAGTTTGACATTCCTATATTACACTGTTGCAGTGTTAGAGTGTGGGGCGATTTGTGACCTTGACCTTTGACCCCAGGACCTTGAAATTAATAGGGATCATAGGGATTTTGATATTCCTATGTTACATGGTTGCAGAGTTAGAACAACAGGTCACCTTTGACCTTGACTGTTGACTGGATCACTGTCAAAACTTATTTACTTGTTTTTTGTGACAACTCCAACATTTCCTGAAAATTGTGTCAAAATCTGTTTATTATTTTTCGAGTAATCTTGCTAACAGACAAACAGACAACGCTACTGAAACAGCCTCCTTCGCAAAGGTAATATAGTGCGAAGAGAAAGAAGAAGCTCAGGAACCTTTAAAGAAACCTACACCGAGGAAATTCTAAAGATGTTGTACAATTAATTATTTATCTATTTATTAATTAATATTCATCATATAAACACTAACAATGACACATAAAGAACAATAATCCATATCACTAAAAAACATACATGTGTGCTAAATAAAAACATTTACAAAAAACATTTAAAAAAAGTTATTTAGAATTTTCCATACAACCTACTGAGTGTTTTCCTAAATGTAGCAATAACTTACTTTGCATTTCACAGAATTAAAAGTTTTAATAAGCCAAAAAAATAACTTACTCAGGGTTACTTCTGCACCCCCAAAAGAAAAAAAAACAAGTTGAATTGAAGAATTATTTGTGTAAATGCCTATTTAAGTAAAAACACAATAAAAAAAAAACATAACTATATAATTATTTTTATAAATGTGCTTTTAAATTAAAAAAAAACTTTCTACAAGTGAACATGTGCTTTTCAGCTCTTCAGCAGTTTGTTTTTGTTTATTTCTGTTTGTTTGTTATGTCTGTGCAGCTTGTGTCATGTCCTAGAGGGGTCAGTGTTTCTCCATGTATTTGCTGTTTAATGTCTTTATATAAGAAACATGATGAAATAGGCTGAAACACACACACACACACACACACACACACAGACACACACACACACACACACACACACACACACACACACACACACACACACATAAACACACATACACACAGCCAAAAAGAAAGGAAAAGAAGGAAAAAGAAAACAGAAGATACTGGTTATAGGGGTCAGAGGTCAAATTTAACCTCAGAAGCAAAAATAGATGAACCATCCCAGATCATTCCAAACTAGTCCTGTTAGGGTTCTGGCTCCAAGCCCCCTGGTAGGGGACAGTCACACACTGCATCATCACAGCTGATTCTCATTTTGATTCTGGTGAGCGCCAAGGAGCAGCTGGACCACAAAGCTCCATCACACTGGGAATCCACAAGTCCAACTACTGTCCACACACTGACCACATACAGTCCACACAGTCCACCCAAAGTCCATCAACAGTCCACCTATAGATCACCTACTGTCCACACACAGTCTGCTCAAAGACTGATAATTAACCTATTCTCAACTCACAATCCACTTTCTGTCCACCTACACTCCACCTACAGTCTACCTATAATGTCTTCCTGGATAAAGCTTAATCAAATGGGTCAGAATCAGTTTCATAAATTTTGAAACTTCTGATTAAAGCAGCCTCCACATGAAAGTCCAAGGTAAGCTTGCTGTCAGTCACAGTTAATAACCTGAGAAGAAACACCTGACAGATCCATCATCTCATTAGTTTCAGATATTTATTACATCACTGTCCAGAGAGGACGTTCTCCACTGCTCTATAGATTCAGGTCATCAGCTCTCAGTCAGAACCTTTTTATAGAATCATGACAGAGGTAATAAAGAGGCGCCTCTCTTGTTGGTTTTGGCTCATATTCGTGTTAATGAATGTCCCTGAGGTGAGCCGTAGGAGGAAAAAGGAACAAACATCAGAACATGTTTAACTTTCACACATGGACAGTTTTAATCCTCCACCAGTAAAGACATGAGGCTCCATCGCAACAGATCACCGACCTTCATGAACTGTAGGAGGAAAACAAAACAAATGACCCACTGATCCATAGTCAGAAAACCCAGTTTACTAAAAGAAAACCTGGATGTGTTGAACCTGGTGGCTTCTGCACAAACAGAAACAGACACATGGAAAAAATTAAAATAAGAAGACTCATATAGAGACATTTCACATTAAACATCAAGATGCTGTGTAAACACTGTGGGGTGGTAGTGACCAATAAAACATCAACATGAGACAACGTTTAGACTCCAACACTGAAAAGTAAGCTGCTAAAGTTCAGCTAACGTTACATCCTACAGTCTACATCCTCAACCCTAACCCATCTCTTTAAAGTTGTTTCAGGAACATGTTTCCACTGTGAAACATTTATTCTTTTAACAACAGTCTGAAAGCACTGAGGAAGTGAGGAGAGCAGCTGCTGCAGGTTTTGGAGAAAATGTTGGCCCATTTTTGTCTGGTGGAGGATTCTAGCTGTTTAACCATCCTGGGTCTTTGCTGGGTTTTTTGTTTCATGATGCGTCAAATGTTTTCAATTGGGGAGAGGTCTGGACTGCGGGCAGGTCAGTTCAGCACCTGGACTCTTCTACTCTGAAGCCATGTTGTTGGAATGGATGCAGGATGTGGTTTAACATCGTCTTGCTGAAATATGCAAAACCTTAACTGAAAAACCACATCATCTGGATGAAAGCAGAAGTTGGGAACCTGTATATCCTTTTCTACATTGATGGAAGCTTTCCAAATGTGTAAATTGTCCATGCCAGAGGAACTAATGCACCCCCAAACCACCAGAGAGGCATGCTTTTGAACTGTGCACTGATACCAGGCTGGGAGGTCCCTCTCCTATTTAGTATGGAGCATGTGATGTCCATGGTTTCTTAAAAGAATTTCAAAGTAAAAGAGTAAAACAAGCCCCCATGTTTAAAAAAGAAGAATGTAATAACATATAGCTCTGCATTATTTGTGTGCTGTTTTTTCTTTGACCTGATTGAATCTGGAAGATTTTGTAATGATGTGCCCAGCCAAAGGATTGCAAACAGTGATGTGACTGTTCACAAATTACTGTTCAGCAAATAATTCATTCCTTAGACATCAGATAATAATTTACACACACTCTTAGTGCGGCCTGGGTAAGAGTAAGGACATAGTTAATTAAGTATTTCAGATCCCAACCTCTCACTAAAAGAGGAATTGAGTGGAAACTTTCTACGCTAAAGGATTCATTTGTCTATCATTTTATTATAGAGAGCTCCATTTTGTTGCATTGTACAGAAATAATTGTTGTCAATGCAATTGTTGCTTGCTGTTAGCAATAAATTGTCAGCTGTTCAACTTACTATAACTTCTGATAGGTTATTTATGGTATACTGCTCTTCAAACCTAGGTAGATGTTAATGACCTCATTAACCTCCTGTTGTTTGGGGTAGAAGCACTACACTTCTTGTTGAACTAGTTTTAGAGTTTATCTCAGGTGTCTGGAGGTTCATTTCTCTCTGCAGTGTTACAGAATGACCCAGCTGCAGTGAAACATGGCTGTTCTGAGACTTCATGTTAGACCAGCTCAAAGCAATGAGGTGAGAGGTCGCAGCAGGACCAGGATGAGACGTGTCTGCTTTCTATCTCCTGTCTCTTCTTCTGCTGTGCAACCAGCCTTCATCATGCTGAGCCAGCACTTTCAGCTAGATCGCGACTCGTCGGCTCGCCAGCTGTTTCACAACCTCTGCATCGGATCACGTTCCAGTGGGGAGACACAAATCCACTCAGTCTCATCAGATAAACTGACACTTGTGCAAGCTCTGCTGAGCTGCTGGGGAGGACAAGACGAGTGATGGACAGCCAGCAAACTCTGGATGGACCCTCATGCGACTCCCCTCAGAGTCTCAGAGGCCCTCAGTGCTAGGAGGTGGGGGTTGGGTGGTGGGACAGTCCAGGCTGAAACTTCATAACTTTCAGACAGAGCATAGCAGAAAGCACAGTTAGTGTTGCGTTCATAATGCTGTTCATTCTGGAAAACAACATGTTCACAACATCGCATTAGAACTGGACCAGGATTGGTTCATTACCTGTACAAAGACTCAGGTAAAGCTGGTTCTCTAGAAGTTTCAGGAGATATTTAGTTTGAATTTAAAGACCTAGCATTCCTTAAAGGGATGCATATCACCCGCTGTCTTTCATGACAGAGTTTAAGGCTACTATCTTCTTATGTTGAGAAATGGCAGAGTTACAGCCATTTTGGTCAAACCTTGCACACAATGTTTTGCATGATCTTGTGATGTCATGAGATGTCATGCTCTGACTACATGTTGTGAATGACTCTCAGCTACCACCACACCAAATTTAATCCAATATCTGTAAAATTCACTGAATTCAGTTGGCTGTAAAGGCCATTTTGAACTGGGTTGGCTCCTAAAATAAACTCATTGTAGAAGTACATCAAATGATTATTTCCTGAAGGTTTTATTAGAATCCATTTGGTGGTTTATGAGATGTTTTGCTAACAGACAGGCAAAATTGACTCTAAACACTTAATGGGAAAATTTTAAACAAAGATCTTGTGTAATCTGTTAGAGCTCAGAATATGTTGGGGATCAGTCCCAGCTACTAAAACACAGAACTTTAACCCAATATTTGTAAATTGACAGAGTTATAGCTATTTTTGTGTTTTTCAAGGTCAGTTGGCTGTGATGGCCATATTGAATTAGGTTGATTCCACATTTTAATAAATTGTAGAGGTACATCCAATGATTCCTTTCTGAGAATTTCAATAAATTTTGCCCAGTGTTTCATGAAATGCACACACTGACAAAGACAAAAATATAATCTGCTTTGGCCTTTCAATTGTAACCTCTATATATACAAATTTAAAAAGATGGCTCAGCAGAAACAAATGAATTTAAATAAAGCTAAACTCTGAGTGTAAAAGAAGATTTTTGGCACAGACATAGATAGATATTATTTATATTGAAAACATTTAGTAACATAATATTTTAGTGATAATAAACTAAAAATCCCAGAAAATGTGTTTACAGTATACTTTTAAAAGTGTTTCTTACTGAGTAAATTAAACATGCTCAGAGCTACTAATCACTCAGCATCCTTGAACTTTTATTGCTTTTACAGAATTTAAATGCACTTTATCATCTCCATCTATGGTGTAAACTATAACTTATGGTTACTGTTTTTAAAGCAAAAGTTTTAGAACTCATTCAACTTTTCAAACAACACACTTATATATAACTAAAAATCATGATCATAATTATGATAAAGGTTAATTTAATTTTTAATTTACTTTCCCTAGATATCTAAAAGTATTCATATTCTCTTCATGTCATATTATGCTCTTTCCAGTGTCTGTTGTTTTAGGTTAGAGTTTTTATCCAATCAGAATTCAGCTACCTTATGTTGCCAGGCTGTATGAAATCTGCCCGGGCCTTCAGAATCAACAATGCTGGTGTCTGTGCACTTTAAGTAAACGGACAAATACAGTTGACAGATAGTTGTGATAGCCAATCAGATCACGAGTTTTGTCAGTAAGGCCCTCTAGCTGGCCTCATGTTAAACGTGACATTTACGCGTCCTGTGATTGGATATGGATACTTACTAGTTTGAGCCATGGCAGTCCTATGCAGATCAACAGAGTCACACCCAGGACTTTTAAAGGTTAAACACGTTTTTAACCCACAATGGTCGAAGGAGAGCAACACATTGATTTGGCTGCTGATATACTGGCAAGGCTGTTTTCAAGACGAACTTTTCAAGAGAAGCTAGATCTCGTTAGAGGAGGACGTCCGACCCCGAGCTAGCTAACCTGTCCCAGAATGGATTTTGTGTTGAAATAATAATAATTTGGGGGACACAGTCGTTTTGGTGAGTGCAAACTTACCAAAACCAAACCATTTATTTTTTCTATTTTATTTCATTTTGACAGAAGCATTCCAGATATGTTTTAATTGCTGATGCGGGTTTGTTGATTTTTAAAATGCGCCGGACAATAGCTCATTTTGTACACAACTGAAGTGATGCAATGCCAAGTGGTGCTTAAGTGTGTTTGTAATTACTCTCCAATCAGGGTGTTATAAATGCTGGCATAATGAAAGGTATTTATTGACTAAGTTGGACATCACTGACATCACTGACATCACATGACTGCTGCAAACTTCAAAACACACAAACACAAACAGCAAATGCAAAGAAAAAATGCAGCAAAAGAAAAATGCTGCAAAAAAACACAAACAAACTTACTCCACAAAACAGAAGTGCACCAGACCACTAGGAACCCCTGCATGTTCTCCCTCCTCCTAAACACAGTGGTTCACTTCGGGACCATCAACGAATTACCTAACCAATGTAACTTAAATAAATAATAATAACATCCATGTCATGTGAATTTCTGACTATGAGGTTATGTTGAATTGTTTGATTAGACTGAACAAATAAGACACATCCACCTAATGAAACAATTCAACATTAACTTTTCATTACCTGGTTTCAAGACATGGAAGATATTAAGAAAAAATGTTTAATTTTTCATAAAAATATTAATAAAAATATGAAATGCTTTAAAATCAGTTACAATTTGGTGTGTTCGTTTTGCCGAGTTGCTGCGCATTTGCACCTGTCACCCACCATAAAATACAGTACATATAGTGTATAAATCAGTTGGTTAAGGTAGTTTCTCACTGGGCTGATTAGTTGGTGACTCAAAATTGCTATAAAATTTGCAAATATTCAGTTGCTGTCTCATTGAATTGTAATGTTTCCAACCAGTGAGCCATGTTGCTGCAATTTGAATGTCCAGTTTTTAAAAAAATATGAACTATTTATTTTGTGCACAGCCAGAGCTGTAGCCCTAGGCGAGATTATTGTTTGGTTGCCCCCACCTCTCAAAGAGTACACCACCTCAACCATTGATGGATAACAGCCTTATGACAGACCTTAAAGGCCTAACTGTTTGTGAAACACACCAACACGCTAAAATGATTTGGTTGGTAAAGTGTCTATGTAGTCACTCTGAGGGCAATATTTCACTCTGCCAACAACTGAATGATTGCCACCAACCTGGTCAAAACTTCACGCCACCTTCTCTTTTCTTTTCCTCTAATACCGCCATGTCAACTTTTTTTCTAGTTTGGACTTTGTCAATAAGAGTCTCCAGTTCCTTCCATGATGTCATGTGCCTACAGTGTTCTGTTCTCATGAGTTTTGAGTATTTCCCTGCAGTTTTTCCAGTCATTAATTCCGTCACAGATTAATTTGAATGAGAGCTTGCAGCAGAAGCAATAAGAACTTTTATTTTTCTTGGAATACAACACCCAACTTCTGTTGTCTTCTTTCCATTCACTAATTATATGTATGTATGTATGTATGTATGTATGTATGTATGTATGTATGTATGTATGTATGTATGTATGTATGTATGTATGTATGTATGTATGTATGTGTGTATGTATGCTGCCACAGCCAACTAACCTTAGAAAATACAAAATGGCTATAACTCAATTTTACTGACAATGAGCTAAAATCTAGTGTGTTAGAAACTGAAAGACATTCATAACACATAATCAAATCTTGACTCATTTGGCACTTTCACAAAACACTTCAAGCCATCGACATGTTAAAAGGTAAGCTGGCTTTGTGGCTCAGTGATGTGATGTAGTGGTCTGTGTGACCACTCAGCCAACTTCATCATTTCTCAACATAAAATGATCTTAATCTAAAATTGTGGCATGAAAGGCAGAGGGTGATACAGAATATATTACTTCAAGAAATGCTCAACTTTTAATTTTTTTTTTTATTATTAGGTTAGCATGGCAGTGTATGTGTTCCTGCAGTAGTTTTTATCACCTCTGTTTTGAAGAATGAACGCTGCAGCTGAACCACACAGACATTTTTTCAGTGTGACATTGTGGAGCGTTCCCACCTTTGTTCACATTCAGATGCTTCACATCTCAACAGGCTGAGTGTGAACGTGCAGCTGCTCTGAGGCCAGGAATTCCCTGGCAGCAGGTTTTTACAGCTCTGTGCCTGTAAACGTTGCTGTCAGCGAGACAATTACTGATAAAATACCTGTGGAAAGATCACACAGATGAGAGTGTGTCATCCTGCAGATGTGCTTTGTTGTTTTACAGTTTAACAGTAATAAATCATTAGTTTCATTATTGTAAACAGACTGTGGATGGAACAGAAAATACACCTGCAATCAGAAATCATCTCTACTCTGCAGACATGTTCATTTGGTCTCTTTCTCCATGTTGAACAGTCCTTCATGAAATGCTGCAGAGAAATCAGCTGTTACCATAAACTGTGTGAGAAACTAACAGGAGGAGGCTATTTGTTTCTCCACCTGGGCTTCACCAAACCAAGAGTTCTGGAAACTTTTACTGATGGCTGAAAATTTCATTCAGGCTGTCTAACCTGACTTCAGAAACAGATCCAGCCTGAAGGAAGACTTTATCAGTCTCTCACATAGTTGTGGGAACGTTTTGGTTCATTCTTTTTTCCAATGTTGCTTCAGGTCATTGAGAATTGGAGACATTGGTTTCTGCTCAGCTTTCTGAAACTCCCACAACAGTGTTTCAATCAGACTGAGGTTCTGGGCTTTGACTGGGCCATTGCAGCACCTTGATTCTTGTCTTTTTGAGCCGTTCTGCTGTAGATTAGCTGCTGTGTTTGGGATCATTCTTCTGTTGCATCATGACCAGTGACGTGCGGTGAGGTTCATGGTTGGTGAGACACTGACTCCTTCAGAGTCAGATTTACAAATATATAAACCCAAAAGGGTAGCTTATTCAGTTGGCTACTGGTTATTTCATATCTCATCAGCGTTCATCACACACACTCACACACACACTCTTTCTCTCCCTCTCTCTCTCTCTCTCTCTCTCTCTCTCTCTCTCTCTCAAGTACGTATTAAAGATAAGATAAGAAAAAAACGTTACAATTACCATTTTGGCAGTCCGATGGAGCAAAACACAAAAACTAACGTCTTGCGGCAGTGCACATGACTCTCACTCACCTCTGTGAAAAAGGACAGCAGCAACAAGCACCCATTGGGTCACATACGCCGCCCTTCAGTGCGGCAGAGTACTGCCCTGCCTCACCCTGTGCCTTTTCACTGTGGTTTTATGTCCCCTCAGCAAAACTAAATATGGCACTAACAAACATTAAACATAAATGGTTAAAGACATTAGCCAGACTGTGGAAAATCAGGGTATATAAACCATTATACTGGCAACATGCAGTGATACGACAACAGGCACGGGCCAGTTGCATGTATCAGCCCAGTTTGTGATGGATTGCGCATTCAGAGGTGAGGCTTGGCTCGTTGCTGCCGCACCTCGCGTTTTACCCTTGTATTTGAACAGGAAATATGCAATTTCAGCGATTTTGACTTTAAAAGTGTTTGAAAATTAGTCATACATAAAGATCAGTGGACAAATATTAATATTCATTTTATGTTATCATTGTTTTTTTCTTGTCATGATGACTGACAAGAGACGTACGTCTCTGATCATGACCCAGTTTGATCCAGTCTTCAGCTGTCAGACAGATGGCCTCACATTTGAATCTAAAATTCTTTGGTCTACAGATGAGTTCATGGTTGACTCAATGACTGCAATGAGCCCAAACCATCAGCCCTCCACCACCGTGCTGACAGTAAGAATGAGATGTTAAATGACTGATGGCATGAAGAGCTTTGTAAATGTAAAGTCATGAGTTGTTGTTAATCTGAGGGTGTGTTTACCGCATTTTAAGACCAGTAAGAAACAAAACTTTTCTGATAATAAAACTTTCATTTAAAAAAGTTGCAGGTTTTTCTTGCAACACAAAAATGCTGCATTTCTTGCAAATGCTTTACATTTGCCCACAAAGATTTCAGCAAAGGACCGCGCAAAACACCACAGTGAAGTTAGTTTTAAGTTGGATGTTGGATATTCGTGCTCCGCGGAGTTAGCGGCGTCTAGCTCATGGCTGACCCGAAACAGGAACGCTAATGTCAGCCAGCCATCCCTAAGTGAACCGCCGCGCGGGAAGGGGCTGGCAGAGAACAGCTGGCCGACATCAGCGTCAGCAAATTTTATGTTTTTTTATTGATTTTAGTAAAAAAAAAATCACAACTTTTCATTGCAACTTTTAGGAAAATGCCCCGAAAAATCAAGCATTTTAGTCCGCAACAATCACAAAAAATGCCCGCGAAATCCTGGAGGGACTGATTAAGGCAATAATTCCCAAAGTTGGGGTCGTGACCCCAGTGTGGGTCACCAAACACCAAGTAGCGGTCCTTAGATAATCTCCAGATATCATCTTACAAAAAAAATTAGTTTTTATTCTATGTTTGCAACATAATCGTTACAAAAACTTGTCTATACATTGATTTAAAAATAGCATAATGGAAAGACTGTTTGTAGTGTCATTATATCCTTATTTAATAGAGCCACTAGCATTTTTGGATGTTTAAACAACCAACAGATGGGGTCACACACCTTTGTCACTAATATTTTATGGGTCGGAAGCTGAAAAGTTTGGGAATCACTGCATTAAGGAATACTATAATATGTAAAGTTATGTATATATGGTATATGTATATATGTACAATATATATATATATATATATATATATATATATATATATATATATATATATATATATACAGTATGTACAGTAGATTACAGTATACATTCAGTAGTCCTGCAGTGTTCAGGATGTCTCAGCAGCAGCAGCCATCCCCTGTTGGCTCTCTACTCCTCTTGTTAAACAACCTGCTGGGATTTGAACATTTGGCCCCAGCAGCATTTGTTGCTCTGTATCTCAGCGGGTGTCCAC
>NC_051444.1:30763582-30800914 GCF_001649575.2 Kryptolebias marmoratus
CCCCCACACACACACATACACACACTTCTTTAGCCAATCAGAGAGCACAAGAACTGGGTGAAGGGTGGTGGTCGGCCCAGTCGTTTGCTGCTCTTGCTCAACCGGGCTGCCCAGCCAGGCCTCCTTCCTCATCCTCCTCCTCTTCTTGTGTTCCCCCTGACCCTCATCACCCACCAAGCCATATATTTCTGTATTTCCATGCTCCCCGGAGGAGGAGTTTCAAAACTAGCTAATGCAACAGTTAATGAAAAGATGCAGTGATTAATGGAGCGCCTCTGACTGAGCGTGACTCTGTGAGGTTCAGCTCAGGATTCTCCTTTTCAGCTTTATTTTCTCCTCTCCTGAGGAAAGTCTCGTGGCCAACTGTAAAACTGGCCACTGTTTCCCAATATAATCAACCACATTTTACATTGGTGGAGAGTCTGCCTGCAGAGCTACAGTGTGAAATCATAACTGAAAACTCCTCATAGTTTTGGTAGATTGTACATCTGACCCGCAGATTGTGGTTCATCAGAACTGAAGGTGGAGGTATGCAGAACAGTTGGTGGTTTGTAGAAGTGCTAAAACAGGGCTGGTTAATTTGCTGAACAATATTCTTTATGAAGATTTTCAGTCTGCATTTAAAACACAACATAGAACTGAAACTGCACTGATTAGATTTACTTTTAGTTTAAACTAAGGCCTTGTTAACACATGAATGATCTCCTAGAAATGTTTGAAATTTTTCGATGTCGACTGGGAAAAAGTTACACGTTTGCACTGTAATCCTGTGCCTGTAGAATCTGCTGTAGTTTCCATGCCAGACCACTAGCAGCCGCTGACACGTACATACATGTCGAGACCAGTCTCTTGAGCATAAAAGTAGTTAGATTGGATATGTGCGCTCTCGACTTATGACAGGATAATTCCCCCATAAGGTTGGGCTGCTGCTACATGTCGTACAGCACTTTGATATCCACTATTGTTACTGTTATCTACTCCTGCAGAACAGCTATCGACTGCAGCTGTCTGTGGTGCGCTTGTGCAATTTTTTTCCCCCCAACTTTGTTTATTTGGTTATTAACAGGAATAGCATAGCAATACAATTACAATGTGATACATATAAAACAAACCATACAATTCCCTTAAGTTAAAAGAACCAAACAGAGAACACAGCAGAACAAAACAACCTCCAATCACTCCCAGACAATAAAAAATGTTTTGAAATAAATAAAATTAAGATGCATTCTGCCATACCTAAAAAAAAAGTACAGTTTGTCCCCAGGAAAGTAAATATGGAGCCATAAGAAAAAGAAGATCCGAGAGAAAGGACACAGGATGAGCAGATGAATACATACACAAAAGACTAGACTGGGACAGAATGAAAATCAACTTGACCAACCAATCGTAGTAATGGCTGCCAGGTTCCTACAAATTTGTCAGAGGAACCCCGTAGTGACATCCTAATTTTCTCAAGTTTAAGAAAATAAACAATATCCCTCAACCAATGTATAAAAGAAGGAGGTTGTGGTGATTTACATTTAAGAAGAATTATCCTCCTTGCAATAATGGTCATAAAGGATAAATAATTTTCTTGGGAAGAGGACAAAGGAGATGGTCTTGAAAACACCCCAAACAAAACACTCTGGGGGTTGGGATCAATTTTTCTGCCAACCACGTCTGATATAACGACAAATATCTCTGTCCAAAAACTCTTGAGCTGGGGGCACAACCAAAACATGTGTATAAGGTTTGCAGGAGACTGTTGGCACCTATCACAAACTGGGGAAACAGTGCTATAAAATTTTGACAGACGAGCCCTGGTATAGTAAACGCGGTGCACAAGTTTGCATTGAAGAAGACAGTGCCTAGCACATATAGAAGACTTATGTACCCATATTAGGATACATGACCAAAGCTCATCAGGGATAGCCTCTCCTATATCCTCCTCCCATAGGGCCTTAATTAAGCCTAAAGACTTAGAGCGGATCGAGGCTATACGGGTATAAAGAATTGAAATAGATCCTTTCAGCCTAGGAATGGGCACAAACAGGGAGTCAAGGTCAGAGTCCGCAGGCAGCCTAGGAAAAGTGGGGAAATTACTATGAACAAAGCTGCGCACCTGTAAAAATCTGAAAAAATCTCGAGATGGAAGAGTAAATTTGGCAGAGAGTAGTTGAAAGGTTGCAAAGACACCATCAATAAATAAATCCCTGAAGGTCTGAACGCCAAGGTTTGACCAAATCACAAAAGTTTTGTCTATGAGAGAGGGAGAAAAGACATGATTGTTCGCAATAGGGGCATATGGAGAAAGGAGTTGTAGACCAAAATAACGCCGAAATTGAGTCCAGATCTTAAGAGAGGTTTTAACTACGCTATTCTTTGTGTAAGCAACAGTCGAAGATTTAATTGGTGAATACAATAGAGCTACGAGAGACACAGGTTTTGCCGAATTCGTCTCCATTACAAGCCAGTCAGGAGAAGATGAGCCACACCGAAGCCAGGCTGTTAAAACCCCAATATTGGAAGCCCAGTAGTAGTATCTGAAGTTCGGTAAGGCCATCCCCCCAAGTGGCTTAGGTCTCTGTAAATGTTATCTAGACAATCTAGGGACCTTCCCCTTCCAGAGAAAATCTGAAACAAGAGAATCTACCCGACCAAAAAAGGATTTGGTTAAAAAAATTGGGACACATTGAAAAAGATACAAAAAACGGGGGACAACATTCATTTTGATGCAGTTAATTCAAGCTACCAGAGATAGTTTGAGTAAGGACCAGCGCTCAAAGTCTTCTTTAATTTTCAATAGCAAGGGAGAGAAGTTAGCATTCAATAAGTCCTCGTACCTATGCGTAACTCGAATTCCAAGATATGTGAAACTGTCATTGGCTACTTTGAAAGGAAAGCCATGCAGCGGAAGAGCCCTAGCCGTTGAGTTAATAGGAAACAGTTCACTTTTACCCAGGTTCAGCTGATACCCAGATAACCGGCCAAAGTCTGAAAGCAGGTGCAAAGCAGCCGGAATAGAGTTGCAGATCTGAAACGTATAGGAGTAAGTCATCAGCATAAAGTGAGACCTTAACTTCCAAATTGTGCCGTCGTATGCCCACAATAGTTGGACTCGAACGAAGCATGATGGCAGGTTGTTTAACATGATGGCTCAATAGCCAGGGCAAATAAAAGGGGACTCAATGGACAGCCCTGTCTTGTAGAGCGATGAAGGAGGAAGTACTCTGACCGAGTGTTATTAGTCCTAACCGAGACCTGTGGGTTAGAATAGAGCAACTTAATCCAAGTCAAAAAAGCTTCACCAAAACCAAACTTTTTGATAGTATAAAAGAGGTAAGACCACTCAACTCGGTCAAAAGCCTTTTCAGCATCGAGAGAGATCAAGGCTTCGAGATTGTTATGGAATGAGTCGTTGTAAATAACATTAAAAAGCCTCCTAACATTAGAGAAAGAATGTCTATTTCGAACAAACCCAGTCTGGTCTGAGTGAACTACTGTAGGCAAAACACACTCAAAACGCATAGCTAAAACTTTCGATAACAATTTAAAGTCGACATTTAAAAGGCTTATAGGACGATAGGATGAACAACAGAGAGGGTCTTTGTTTTTTTTCAAAAGAAGGGAGATGGTGGCCTGATTAAGAGTCTCGGGCAGGACTCCAGCAACAAAAGCATCATTATACATCTCTAACAAAAGTGGTGCAAGTTTATCCCAAAATGCTTTATAGAACTCAGAGGGGTACCCATCAGGGCCTGGGCATTTTCCTCCCTGAAGAGATCGCATAGCCGCGTTAAGTTCTAACAAAGTAATAGGCCTACCCAGGTCATCCACCGTTTCCTGATCAACAGTAGGCACTTCCAACTTTGCAAAAAAATTATCCAAGTCAGCATCCGTGGATGTAAATTCAGATGAATACAATAACCTATAAAATTTCTCAAAAGCTAGGTTAATCTGACAGGGATCTGTCGTCACACCTGTATCTGTTTGAATCTTGATAATTTGACGCGACGCAGACACCTGGCGGATTCGGTGTGCCAACAATTTGCTAGCCTTGTCACCATGTTCAAAAAACTGTGCCCCGGACCGCAACATAAGTTCTGTGGTGCGGTGGGTCATGAGAATATCAAATTCGGATTGTAGTGAAAGACGCTCTTTATATACATTTGGGGAAGCACAGGCCGCGTACATTTTATCTAGTTGGTCTTGATTCAGAAGCAAGCTCTTATAGATTTATATCCAAACTCACATTCATTTAAAAAATGGAAATAGTTGCAAATCAATATTGTGAACATCTGGACAGAAATAAACTGTTTGAGGAGTTTCAGTCAGGGTTTAGCTCATCATAGCACAGAAACAGCACTGGTGAAAGTTACTAATGATATCCTCCTGTCCTCAGACAGTGGACCTGTGTCCAATTACAAGAACGGCTCTAAAATGGTTTAAATCATATTTATCTGACAGATTCCAGTTTGTTTATGTTAAAAAAACATCTTGTTCATGTTAATAATTAATCTTCAAACACCAGTTAGGCATGGAGTTCCTCATGGTTCAGTGCTTGGATCAGTACTCTGTAAATCATGTTTCCATTAGGTAAAGTTATTAGATAGCACAAAATAAAGTTTCATTGTTATGCTGATGATACTCAGTTTCATTTATTCATGAAACTTGATGAATCCAATCAGTTACTTAGATTACAAGCTTGTCTCAGAGAGAAAAATCTGCATGACTCCTAATTTTTTGCTTTTAAACTCAGATGAAACATAGGTTGTGGCAAGACTAGTCTTGAAATTTCTCACAAAACAGTGAAAAATAGAAAGCTGTTCCCTGGAGAGTTTATCAAGGAGTGTTTTGACTTTCCTGTGTTAATGTGCTCTGAGAAAATTGAAAAAGAAGCAAACTTTCCAAACATAAGAAGGCAAATCAAGATCCAGATCCTTTTTCTGATCCTGATCTTGGTTTGCTAATCCAGGTCAGCTGTCCTACACATCTACCTCAGATATGAAATATGACTTCAGTATTCAACCCGACAAAAGTTTGTTTTGCTTTCACTGGAGAAAAGAAATACAAAATTTGCAATTTCATATTGTTAATTTGATGCTGATGTTTGAAGTACATCAAAACATGAACATTTAAAAAAATCTTTTTTTATTACGTGTCCTGTCCGGGTGCGTGGCACTCAGAATTGTCATCTGAATATCAAGGTAAGACCCAACAGATTTGCTATCACAAGCGGAGCATTTTGGCTTTCACCATGATGTTCCCCTTGGTATATAAAACTTTATTTAAAAAACTGCTCCAGGTCACAAACTGATCTCAATTGCATCTTTATTTCAATTGTAATGGACACAAAGATGAGAAAGGGGAAAAAAGAGATGGGGGAAAAGGTTTGAAGAGAAAAAAAGGAGATAGAGGTAGAATAGAAAAAGAAAAGCATAGAGATAAAACAAGTCAACACCCTTGAAATCTGCCTCGGTACCTGCGGAAAGAGAAAACAGAACAAAGAATCCACAACAACAAAAAGCATATGCAGTATATAATAATAGTTATAACTTCAATGGAAAGTACACAGTGCAAGGTAATACAAGAGTGTAATTAGTGACAACCACAACCCAACTGAAAGTAGATCTGACAACCACCTGACTCTAGATACCTGTGTGTGTATCTATAAGGTTTCTCCCTAAGAGTATTTGGTAGTGAGTGCGGGTGCCAATAGATCGGGTGTCCCCTCAGGACACGAGGACGGCACGAGGAAGAGCAGTGGCACAGACACCCAGCGGTCCCCCAAGCCTGGAACCCCGGGGACCCCCCGCAGGGACAACCGGACCCCACCCAAGAGGGCAGCAGAGGTAAGTCCCAGGCGACCCCTGGCAGTCATGATGCACAAGCCCCAGGGGGCAGCAGCACAGGCCCACAGGCTCTGTCAATAACCTGCTACGCCAGAGCAGATCCGGCCATGGACAGAGAGACCCGAGCCCCGAGGGCGCACCACCCCCTAGCTGTGGCCCGACTGAGCCCTGGCACCCAGGCCCCAGCAAGCAGCCACCAGGGTGAGCCGGCACATACACCGGCGCCCAGCCCCAGACAAGAGCCACCCATGCACCGTCGGGCAGAGGCACCAACCTCCGGTGGAGGGTGTGACGGGGGGAAATAGGCCCCACATTTAGTGAGTGGCCCAAGAAGATCCAGGAGAGGTGGCAGCCCAGAACCCAACCTGACAGATAAACAGCCATACACAAACACAATCATACATTCCCACCCACAACTTCACATACAGAAACTCACATCCACATCCACCCAGCCCCGACAATCCAGCCAGCCAGAGCAGCCCAACCCCCCAGCGAGCCCCAATCCCANAGGTCCCCCCAAGGGGCCACCCCCAACCAGCGCACAAACCCACACCCCTGAACACGGGCGGCACAAATCCCCCACTTGCAGGTGGCGCCCCCGCAGAAGGGCCACAGGTCCGAAAAGCCAGCCGGAATACACCCATCAGCGCAAGCCCAGCAAAACATGCACATTTTGTCACAAATGTTTTTTTGAGTGCTCATGATCTACATTGAATACATAAAGTTTAAATTCTCAGTATGACAGGTTCAGATTTTTATTGTCAATTTACAATGACTACTCTTAGCAGCTCATGAAAGTCATGCTTTTAGATAATGATAATATTCAGGAGTAGAAAGTAACAAATTACATTTACTCAAGTTACATTAACTCAATCTACTCCACTGAAGTGGAGCTAAACTTTCACTTTTAGCTGCCTACCACTTAACAGGTGGGCAGCTAAACCTCTACTGTGACTTCTGCTCAAGTTGAAATAAAGATAATGAAATGAACTTTAAGAGACACTCTGGCTCCAGGTTAAAAGAAAGAAGCTGCTTTATTCTACTGTTAGCTGTGTTAGCTCAGGGACACTCAGACCTGCAGCCTGTGGTGGTGAGTTCAAAACACTTTTGTTTGTTTTGTAAGTTAAAACAAGGCTTTCATAGTTTAATAAGAACCTTTGTGAAAATTAGTCAGACATCATCATCTGACACTGCTAATGTTGGTTAGCTCTGTAGTAGATGATATAGTAGTAGATTATAGTAACTCTATAACCTGATGTGATTATAAATAGAGAGCATCATTAACTCCCAAACTCATGTCTGAAAGCATGTTAGAGATTCAATAAGTGAACCTGGTCTAAATAATAAATAAATAAATAAATTATACAGCCTGATGAAAAAAAAATATTATTGAGGATAAATAAAATAAAAGAATGTATTTGATAACTTTAGTTCCAAAATCCTTCATGTCAGTAGTCCTGCTATATTCATACATCATCTAATTATTCACTTCATGGCATGGGTTTAGGGGTTTTGAGTTTTTGAAATTATATCGGAAACAACGTCCCAGCAAAATTAGCAGCCATTAATATTTAGTTTTATTGACAGTCCTATCGAATCAGCAGCTATCTGATTATTAAAGTGATAGTTCAGTTATTCTGAAAAGGCCCTATGATCAGTTTAAATTACAGTTCTGATAATAATATTATGTACAATGAACACATTTTTACTGTAGTCTAACTGCAGCTTCTTGAGGTGCAAAGTGTGAGTATTCAAGTTTTCAAGCACATTTCTCATGTTTGCTGAAAGTAATGTGAATTCATTGAAAAAATGAGTTCTGATCAAATAGAATGATTTTATCTAAAATTAGATCCACATCTTACATTTTATGGATTAAATAATAAAATGAAAATATATCCTTAAATACATTGTGTTGTGTTTAAATTTGAAAATGAAAACACCAACATTTGATTAGTGGCTAAATGTGGAGCACTGACTGACACTAATATGATGGAGGAACTTTTAAATTTGTGTTATTTGACAGTCTGTTTGTTTAAAATCTTACAGCAGCAGGTAGAACTATGATATATAAATGTTTCCTACCCACTCTCTGTACGAGAGTGGGGGAAGCTGTTTTGCACGTCCTGCAGTGTAATCATCGAACATAAACGCATCGACAAACACTTTGTGTCTGCAAAACATGTGAGGAGAGCTGCAGACGAGGGACAATCCAGAAATGGTCATGAATGTCAGTTTATAAGCTACCAAAGTTTTTGGTTTATATATTAAACGTTATGTTTATTTTATTTAAAAATTTTAACTTTTCATTGCAACTTTTAGGAAAATGCCCAGCGAAATCAGGCATTTTAGCCCGCAACAATCACAAAAAATGCCTGCGAAATCCTGGAGGGACTGATAATTATCATAAAGTGTACAGTTTTTCAGAAATTGCTTGCTGTTTTAAGCTTCATCCAATTAGCAGGGAGCTCATCTCTGAAGGCCTTCATGTCAAACTCCTCCTTGAGCCTGATACTGGTTTAGAGGTATTATCTGTAACACAGGACGAGACGGGCAGCACAAGCTCATCAGTAATGTCACTGATGCACCACTTTCAGTTTTTATGGTTAGGTAGAAGCTTCATTCTCTTATTTTTGAGCCCGTTTTTTTCATTTGGCTGATTAATGAGGCATATGTGTAACCACAAGTCTGTAATCAAATTAAATTCTACTCATTTTTAATTTACTGTCTCTCCATAACAAGTTTAATTATATCAGATGTAATAACTCATGTTTATTGATGTGCAGAATAAATCCCAGCTTCTTTGTACGATACAGCGTGGTGTTGATTAGCTTCTAACTGAACTCTGCAATGGATTTTATCCTGCAGGAGATAAATCTGTGGCGTGTGAAACAATGTGATAACTGCTGCATTGTGGACAGAGTTTAGGAAACCTGCTCTGTGCACAGTTGTGGTTTGTGATGTAGCATTAAGGAACCTTATTCTTCATGACCTCTGACCTACTGTCATCTTGACTGTTGGACATGTGTACCATTCATGAACACTTTTTCAGTTAGAGATAGACAATGCTTCTTTTAAACTCATTAAAAAACAAAACAAACAATCAAAAAAAAAAATTATGCAGAAATGAAATCTGCAAAAATCCTTTTGAAATTATTGGTCATTACTTGTGTGAAATTATTCAATTAGAAATGATTCAAGTGTTTTAACAAACTTGATCTCTTTTGACTTATAAGAGAATTGCACTCAGTTGCAAGTAAAAGAATCTTTGGACTGCGTGAGATAAGACTTTCCTGACAAACGCCCAAGGTTTTCCATCATGATGGAATCTGAATGTTCTAGTTTGTTGTCAGACGGACCTGAAGAGACCTGTTGGACCAGGATAAGGAGATGGACCTGAAGAGACCTGTTGGACCAGGATAAGGAGATGGACCTGAAGAGAGCTGATGGACCAGGACACATCCCCCCATAATAAAACAAAGCTTGAAAAGCTGAAATAACCAGAAAAATACAGAAAAAATCACGATGTGGTTGAAAAAAATTAAAGGGGGCTGCAATCAGAAAGAGTATCTCAGGTGTTCACTTTGATGAAATAAAACTAATTTCTACATGTTTATTATCACCTGCTATCAAAATTGGCAAGGTGAATATGTGTGTGGGTGCACTGCTGTGTGTGTTCCTTTGTCTGTACCTTCTCCTAAAAGTTTAAAAAGAAAGCAAATGGACTTCTATTTTGTAGAAGATGTTTTGCTTCCTATCCAGGGAGCTTTATTAATTAAAATTCTACAGGACAAATGGGTTCTAAAGGAATGAAGTCCAAAGGTTTTAATTAAACCAACAGTGTATAATGTGTCCACTCATGACTGAATTCATACTTTGTTTTGTTTTATTCAGGTTTTAATTTTTAAGTTCTTAGTTTTATTTGTAGGATCTGTTCAGAACCTGTTTGGATGATTTCTCTCTGAACGTCAACTGAGTTCAGGTAAGGAAGAGGAGGCAGAAGAATATAATTGTTACGGTTTGTATTCTTCAACAAGAAGAAATACTTCAGCAACAAGCTCAAAGGAAAAGCATACAAGCTGCTACTGCAAACATTTAAAATAGTGTTAAATAAGCTGAATGCTGTTTATAAGAAATTGCCCTGATTCCTAATTTGTCTTTCTTTTACGATTATGTAACATCATTGTTCCCCATAAAAACTATCCGGCTGCAAGTATATTTACAAATAATCTGTTCCAGGGGAAAAAAAGGTTTAGCAAAGCAATGAGACTAGATTTAGTAAGTGTGCCAATCTATAAGCACTGAAGAGTTCTTTACTTTCACCTGTTATTCTTCTGTTTGTGTTATATTTGTTACTCTTCTTGCAGTTTGGGTTAAAAACCCAAACAAAAAATATATCAAAATGTGCAGCTCCATCAGGAATAGTGTGTACATTGTACAATGTAGTCAAAGTCTGCAAAACAAACAAATAAAAAATACCAACAACAGGATTTAGTTAAAGCTAGTGGTAAAATCCAGCCCTGTTTGGATCTCTGCAGCTCAGACAGACTTCACAAAA
The DNA here is from genome assembly GCF_001649575.2 of Kryptolebias marmoratus. Classification (NCBI taxonomy): domain Eukaryota; kingdom Metazoa; phylum Chordata; class Actinopteri; order Cyprinodontiformes; family Rivulidae; genus Kryptolebias; species Kryptolebias marmoratus. Next base: position 30,773,969 of record NC_051444.1, read on the forward strand.
ACATTCAGAGTTTAATCACTGAAAGTTGGACTTTACGAAACCAAACTGACTGATGTGTTGAGATCTTTAATGGTTTTACACAGTTAAGGGGGCACTTGGTAGTCATTGCAGTAGATCCTGTAATCCTGAGGCTACATGGTTGTGTCCAGGTTGGATCAGGAAAGACTTCCAGTGTAAAACGTTCTTTAAACCTTCCCTGTGAGTTCACTCACTGTGGTGATCTCTGCAGAAGGGAACAACTAAAAAGGGAGAGAATTTGGGAAATTTTACCACAGAATGTTTAACTTACAGCCTGATGATGTCACTCTTAACTATTGAGTTGTCTAAACTTTACAACACTTTTGGAAACAAACTCTTCTTGTTTGCTCTATCTTTACGTTTCTTCTACAGTTTCTCCATCCAGTCATAGGTGTTCTTGTCTTCCTTCACCCTGTGTGTCTATCTCTGCTACAGGACGGATGATTTTCTCTCATATCCCCTGAAGTGCAGAGTGCGCACACCTAAACAATTTTTTGGTCCTAAATTTTTGTTCTTGATATACTGTATATTGTTCCTTTAATTATTTTTTTTAAACTACAGGTGATAGTGGAGCTGATGTGCAGATGTTTCAGCAGAAACTAAATTAGTTTCTGGGTGAATCTTTGTCTGATTCTTCAGGAAGTTTTCTTTTCAGAAGCTGATCAGAATCAGGAGACCTCCACCATCTGACAACATGGCTCTGAATGTAATAAAACGTCAAAAAGACAGATGAACAACAACATGAACAACAGCTCTAAAATCTATATGTCCATCTTCTTTCCCCGCCTTTTCCTTTCAGTATTGTGGGGAGCTGGTGCCCATCTCCAGCAGTCAGTGTGAGAGGTGGGAGAAACCCTGGACAGGTCTCCAGTCCATCACAGGCACACATAGAGACAAATACAACAAACAACCATTCACACTCTCACTCACACCTAGGGACAATTTAGAGTTACCAAATAATCTAACATGCAGGTTTTTGGTCTGTGGGAGGAAACCGGAGTACCCAGAGTAAACCCACACGTGCAAAGGGAGAACATGTAAACTCCACCCAGAAAGGCTACAGGTGAGAGGAAAACCTTCTTGCTGTGAGGTGACAGCTCTGCCCACTGCACCACCATGTCACCCTAAAATCAGTTTATGAAACATTTTATAAAATAATATAAAAGTAAAATCAGTTCATGAAAATACAGTTTTAATCAATCACTTCAAGTCAGTCCTTTTTAGAATTTATATTACAAATCTGCTAAAACCACAGATACTTAAAGGACTAATAAAAGCACAAACACAATTGAACAACCTGCAGACATGACACAACAAATCACTGAACAGCTGTGGACCCTCACACCTGTGTGGACCAGGCAGCCAATCAGAGCTCAGACACAGCTCCCTGCCGGCTCACTCTTTGTTTCTGCTTGGATGTCATCCATCCTCCTCTCCCTCCTACTGAGGTCATCGCCATCATAGGCAGTCTGCCAAACTGATTGGCTCAGCTTCCTGCCACCATGAACAGACGAGCGAAGGCGAGGGCGACACGTGAACAACACGCTTCCAGAGTTGCTCAAAGGTCCCCAGGCAGTCATTCACTCCCTCACAGACAGACACACACTGATCTGAGCTGTGCAAAGGTTACACTGCTGCAACCCCCCCACCCCCACACACATTCACACACTGAAGAATGGAGCCAAAAACAGGAGAGTTTTTAGAATCTGTTTTTGGTTTTAATTACTGCAGTAATAAACTGTAAGCTAACGACATATGACAGATAGATTTAAAAACCCTCCTCCATAAACCCATCTGCAGCAGAACCAGCTGCAGCAAGCAGAACCGCCAAACCTCTCAGGTGTAAATCCTGGCCAGTGATTGAATAATAAACCCTACAAATTGCAAATTTACATCCAAACTGACAAACAGCTGGAATAAATCTGCTGTCCGGGTCAGGAGCTGAGGCCTTCGTTTACGATTAGAACAGAACATTTAAACTATCTCTGCTGAAAGTATAGAGTCCAGCAGGCTGGTACCAGAACAATCTCATGACATGCTGTCATGGCAACATGGCCAAATCTTTCTTCCACTAAAGAAATAGTATTTCAATGCATTTCCTCCTTTTAATCCTTCATCTTCTTTTTTTTGTATCATGTGGATCATTTTTTTTAAGTCATAGAGATCTGAGGTTCTGACTGATCTGTAAACGGGTCTGACTGAATAACAGAGCTGGAGGTGTTTTTTTACAGGAGCTCCTGGTACATGTGATGATACAAATTGCACTAATGATTCAACTAATCTAATCATTTTTCTCAAAAAATTCAGTCTGACTGCTGAAGAAGCTAGGACTGAGTCGTTAAAGCTAAAAGTAACAAAATACAAACCAAGAACTAAGAGAAGTAAAAGGGTAGCTATAAGTTAAAGTAACAAAAGGTTAACTAAAAGTAGCTAAACGATGGCTAAAAACTGAAACTTGTCAAGTCAGTTTATTTATGAAGCACGTTTAAAAACAACAGATCGTAACCAAACATCTGTGCATTCATAATTATATAAAAGACAAAAGCAAAGATAAAACAAGTAAAGAAATATTACAAAAATAAGTAATCAGTGAACAATGTACCAGTAAAAGACTAAATCAGCTCACGCTGGGTTAAACATTAGTGAGAACAAATGTTTAAAAAAAATTAAAAATAGAAAGTAAAGAAACCTGTCAAATATTAACAAGACAGACTGTTCCAAATAGGAGCCACGACAGGGAAAGCCCAATCTCCTGATCATGAGCTCAGAGCTGAGAAGGAACATAAGGTTGAAGCAAGTTAGAGAGAAACGAGGAGGTAAGATTACTTAGACATTTATAAGTCAGCATAGGAACGTAAATTAATTCTGTGGCACACATGGAGTCAAAACAGTGAGGACAGGACTGGTGATATGTGACTGACCCAACATAAAGAGTATTGCAGTAGTCAAGTCAGGTTGTGTTAAATGAATAATTCTCTCCAGGTTGGGTCTAGTCAAAACTGGCTTGAGTGCTTTCTGTCTTACCTGAAAGAAACCTTTCTTCAGAACATCTGTTTGATTAACTTAAAATCCAGGTCTAAATTTACCCCCAGATTTGTGATGGACGTAAATGATTCAGCTCCAGAGACCCAAGGTTTGCAGGAGGCTGGTTGAGCTAGTGCTGAACACATTAACCTCATTTTTCCTTTTCATTAAAACTTTAAAAGTTCAAAGCCATCCAAGCCTTGATATCATCAAGACATTTTAGTTGGGGCTGGATGAAGCAATAATGACTGGGCTTTAGCCAAACTAGTAAAAGGCTAGTTTAAAGTATCACAAGGTTAGCTAAAGGCTAAAAGTAGGAAAAGGCTAAAATAAAAAGAAGCAAAATGCTAGCTAAAAGTATGAAACGGTCAGCTAAAAGCTAAATAATATCAAAAGGCCAACTAAAAGTAACCAAAGCTACAGGCTAAATACAGCAAAAGGTTGGCTAAAGACTAAAAGTAGCAAAACGTTAGCCAATCAAAGCAAAGCAGTAATTAAAAGAGAAAATTAGGAAAATACTAGCTGAAGGTTAAAAGAGCCAGCTTGCTAAAGCAGCTTTCAAAGAGAACAGTGTGGGATCTCAATGGCAAATGTTTTGAGACATAAAGTTAAATATTTGAAAAGTTATAAAAGTCAAATTTACAGCACCCATCTCCTGAATGAGTTAAAGGTTTTGATTATGCAGATGAAGGGCTAAAATAGCACAAAGTATGCCTAAGTATAAAGAGTGCAAAGAATAAAATAAATAAATAAATAAAAAAACAGGAAAACAACAATGTGAATGTTGAATAAACATTCACATCATTATCCTTCAAAACTCTGCAGAAGTTTTTAAAAAACTGCTGTTTTTTAATGTATAAAAGCACTGTTCTAGTGTTCAAGCAATTTAAATATATATGTCAGGTAAAATAAATAACTTATTCTGTAAATAATAACAGATGTTTGTTTTAAAAACCTTTCTAAAACATCATAATAACAAAAATATTATTGGTAGTTGCTTAGGAAAAGTGTTGACAACTTTAGCAGCTGAAAAGCAGCAAGTGCCATAGCACAACAACCCTCCTGATTTCACTGCCCAGATTTTACGTCTCAGCGTAAAGTCGCTCCAAGGCTGAGAGGGGTTTCCCACAATTCATTGCAGCCTCATCATAAACAAATTTATGAGCAGGAAAATGAAGCTGTTCTGACAGTTTAAGCTCAGCGCTCAACAGTGAATCATGTGACCTCATCAGTAACGTGTCAGCCATGATTACCTGCTGCTAGTGTTAGCCCCAGCTCCAAGCTGGCCCTGCCAGGCCGCAGCCGCTGAGTTATGGTTCGATTTAATGCGATGCAGCAGCAGAGACACTCCGCCAATGAAGCAATCACCTCCACAGCCATAACTCATGTGTGCGGAGCCACAGCACAGGGTGGAGACTAACTGGAGCAAAAAACACTTTTCACCAGTAACTGGACCATTTCCATCCAGTTAACTGGTCAAACTCCTGCTCCCCAGAGGATACATCCAGGTTCTGCTACTTAGATGCTACCTCATTAATACAGAGATCCTGCTTTCCACAAGTTATATCCTAATTACAGAAGTTATACTCCCCAGAAGATACATCCTGATCACAAAACTCCTGCTCTCTAAATGCTACATCCTGATTTTAGAGGTCCTGCTCTCAGAGGACACACCCTGTTTACATTTGTCAAGGTCTTAAGAGGACAAGTCCTAATTTTATTTGTTGTGCTACCCAGAGGATATATCCACATTACGGAGGTTCTGCTTCTCAGATGATACCTCATGATATCAGAGATCCTGCTCCCTAGAAATTATATCTAATTACAGAAGTTATGCTTTCCAGAGGATACATCCTAATCACAGAGGTCAGATCAGAGAGATCAGAAAGATCAGAGAGCAGAGCCACCCTGACTACATTTTTCTTGTTCTTAATAGGACACATCCTAATTTTATTTGTTGTGCTCCCCAGAGATACATCTAAATTATAAAAAGTTCTACTCGCCAGAGGTTACAATCCTGATTACAGAGGTCCTGCTCCACGAGGATACATCCTGGGGTCCATTTCCCAACTAGAGTCTATGAATATAAAGCATCTGCTCTACAAAATGACACAACCTAAAAATGGAACAGAGACAGGAGTTCCTCCATCCTGTAGGAGGCGACGTTCAACAGAAGATCAAACTGTTGAACACCCTGACGGCAGACAGTCTGATCAAAGGCACAAAAGATGAATGAATGCTGCTTTTATGGTTAAACTAAAATTTTCTATATATTTTTTTGGCTGATTTTGTTAGTCATCCAAATGATTGACAAGCCAGGGTCTAGACCAGGAAGCAGAGTTGTAGTCTCACACACCTCTCTGCTGCTTCTCCTCTGTTACCGAAACCCTCACTGAAACAGCGTCAGCTCAAATTAAATAAACCAAAACTCAGCTAAAGAAAAATAAATAATAAAAATCTTATAAAAATAAACACAGTTACTTTACCAAAACAGAAAAATAACACCCTTAAATGTGTATTATTAAACATAAGATCTCTTTCCTCCAAGTCGCTTAGTTAATGGTTTAATAACTTTAAAAATGAATTTGTTTGATTTGATAATTGATTTATTTTGTCTAACAGGAACCTGGCTACAACAGGAGGATTTTGTTGTCAGGATTATTGATTAATAACAAACAATTTATTAATTATAATTATTTTGAGTCTTTGACCCTCAGTCTTTCTCATCCCAAATAGAGTTTAGAAAACACACTTTAACTTGTTGTTATATACCGTCCATCAGGCTCTTATCCTCAGTTTTTGTTTTTTTGGACTTATTATTGAATATTGATAAAGTCATAATAGTGGGGAATTTCAATATTCATGTAGTTGTTGTAACTTAAACATAGGCTTTAATAATTTAGTAAAAATTGTTTTTACCCAAAATGTCAACAAACCTACTCATTCTTGTCATTATACTCTTGATCTGGGTCTGACATTTGACATATAGTGTGACTGTAAATAACTGATTTCTTACAACCCTCTTTTATCTGACCATTTAAAGTTGGGGTTGGCTTGGGTTTCCTGAGCTATCCCTTAGTTATGCTGCTATAGGCTTGGACTGCTGGAGGACAAACTGACCACATTTCCTCCCTTTGCTGCTGTCTACTCTCCATGTTTGTGTTTGTAATTATCTTTGTTTTTCTTCCTATAGAAATTATACCTGAACCAAGCCTTCTGTGTTTATCTGTGTCTCTTTCCTGTCCCCTCAAAACCCATCTGGTCAAGGCAGATGGACGATCACCCTGATCCTGGTTCAGGTTCTGGTTCTGCTAGAGGTTTCTTCTTAAAAGGGATTCATTCCTTTCTACTGTCATCAATGTGCTGATCAGGATGAGAGGTTGTGGCAAAGTGAAAATTCAACACAATCTGCTTACAGGCTGAAGTTCAACTACAGTTCAAGGTATATGATGCAAGAAAGAGAAGCTGGAAAGTAAAAAAAAAACTCAATTTAGAAAACTAAAATTAAAGCAGTGTGTGAGAATTTTTCAGTTTCAGTGAAAACTGAAAAATTAAAATCACGAAAAAAGTCCTAATTCTTTATATTGAAAATGTGACAACAGAAGTTTTTTTGTTCACAGTTTTACATCAATGTTTTATTTTAGCTTTTCTGAAGTTTCAGTCTGAAGTTTAAGTCATAAAAAATACTACTCTTTAACATTCAATCTGTTTCAGTTTGAGCATCTTTAGTAACATTAAACCACCAAAATTTTGAAACCCTTGATGGGCCCCTGAACGACAGTTCAATAAACTCTAGATGGTGTGGTCAAACTAATTGATCCTTCAAAGAAAAGCCAGCAGACAAATGATGTCCCTTAACACCACCAATGGCCTGCCTTGTTAATCATTCCTCAGACAATCTGGCTGGGAGGAGCTGTGGAGGTAAAAGTTCACAGATCAGTTCTGTGTGAAGCTGAGGGTTCATCTAAGAACTCAGACAGATCACTCTGACCTGGCTCAGACACTGGCAGTGGGTCACTGGGTGCATACTCACTGTGTAAATGTTTGCATATGCTCAGTGGGGCTGTTCAGGCACATTAGAAACTCTCTGTAAATAACAGTCACTGTGGAGGGATGACAACCACAAGTCATGAAATTCACAAAACTCCAGCTGGAATATTGTCATTACTGTAACTGTTAAACTGCAGACTTAGCACCAAGTTACCACGAGTGTGTACAGCACAGTAACAGGAGGCAGTCAGTTGGTGCAAAACATTTCAGTGTCTAAATCCTTCTCCATCATCAGCTGGGGTCTGATTGTTCCAGGATCATCTGGTAACAGGACTAATGTTCAAAACATCTAACCAGTACCACAAAGAACGAAAGAACCACACAGTCCAGTCTGGATCACATTAAAAGACTGAAGTGTGGTACAAAAAACTCTCTAAACCCAGTTCAGTGCTGAAACCTGTCCTAACCAAAACAATACAAACCAGTTTAAAAATCAGGCTAAAGCCAACTACTAAACAAAATCAAAACCAGCCTAATATTTAAATCTGAATTCAGTCCAAAACCAGTTCAGAAACCAGACAAAACGTGAGCCATAAACTTTTCCAACTCAGAAGTAAAGCCAAATACAAACCAGTTGAGAAAACAAGGTAAGCGAAACAAATTCAAAACCAGACTGACAAACTAGTTCAAAGATCCAGGCCAAAGTTAAGTCAGAAACCATTCTAAAGCTAAAACGAATGCCAAACTGAAACCAGTTCAGAAACCAGACTGAAAGTAAGCCAGAACTTAATCCAAAACTGAAAAAACAAGTTTAAAACCAAAACTAGAACCAATCCAAACCAGTTTGACATTCAAGTTTGAATTCAGTTCAAAACAAGGTCAGAAACCAGATCAAAGGTAAGCCAGAAACCATCCCAAAGCCAGGACTACAGCAAAACCTGGGACTTTGAAACCAGCTCAAATTTAGTTTGACATTTAAGTCTTAATTCAGTCTAAAACCAGTTTAGAACCAGGCCAAATTTAAGCTGAAAACCATTTCAAAGTCAAGACTAAAGCCAAATCAAAAGCAGTTTAGAAACCAGGGTTTTTGAAACCGGTTCAAAACCAATATGACATTTAAGTCTGAATTCAGTCCCAAACAAGACCAGAAAACAGGTCAGAGGTAAGCCAGAAACCATTTCAAAGCCAGGACTAAAACCAAACTCAAACCAGTTCAGAAATCAGGCTGATAGTAAGCCAGAATCAAGTCTTAAACTGAAGGAAAAAAAAAACTGAGGCAAAACAAGTTTAAAATCCACAAGAGTCTGAAATTTAAGTCTGAATTAGGTCCAAAACCAGGTCGAAAACCAGTCTGAAATCACTTCAGAAACCAAATCCAAGCTTACACTGTTTCATTGCAATTCTACCTCATAGCGGTCTTTTTCATTGATTCTTTTTATTGGTCTGGAGTTTTATTACAGCAGATTATCACTTAGACACAAAGCTTGTAAAATGTTCTAGTGATGTCACCCTACAGATCCAAAGATCAGATGATTCTTGTTCATTGGTTGAGAGTACCAGATACAAGGTGAGGGGCAGAAGTGGGCCAGTGTCTTGGTATCACTGAGTAAAGACGATGTATTTTATCAGAGCTTGACATCACTGTGATACAGCACATAGGAAACAAAAAGCAGCAGCCAAGCAGCTTTTGTTCCGCTGACTGTGTCTGTGTGCATATCCAGGTCACTGCAGCGCTATCTGTGGGTTAATATTTAGTCTGTAGAGCCCAGAGGAGCTGTGAATGGAGTGGGACATGCAGCACAGTCTCCCTCACATTGTGTTGATTCTGATTGATTGTCTGAATAAGGCAGCGGCTCACGCTCTTGTCTGCTGCTTCACCAGTTTTGCACAGTGACCACACCACGCTGGCTGTTTTTCTTTTGACTGTCACAAACATTAGCCGCTCTGGACTGATTGAACTTATGTGGGAACAAACACCAACATGTTGTCTGAGCAGAAAACCTGGACCGATTCAATGTGGTTCAACTTCCACTCAATATGGTCACAAGGTCAAAGTTACTGATCTGAGAACAGAACAATCTTTTCTATTGTATTATCACCCACCATTGAAAGAGAGGTGATTATGTATTTTCCTCTCTATGTGTGTGTGTTTGTCTGTTAGCAAAATATCTCATGAACCACTAGACAGATTTCATTGAAATTCTTAAATAGTAATCATTAGCTGTACATCTACAACTGATTAACTTTTGGACTCCAGCCAGTTCAAGATGGCCAACACAGCTAATCGACCTTAACATCCACAAAATATCTAGAACTCATTCAGTTTTACAGATACTGAGCTAAATTTGGCGTGGTAGTAGCTGAGAGTCATTAACAACACATACTTCAAGAGCTAATAGATATTGCATGAGATTGCATTAGCTTTTATTTCAAAATATAACCAAAACGACTACAACTTTGTCAAATCACAACAGGAGATGATCTTAGTTTAAAACTCTGCTATAAAAGGTGATGGGAGACATGCATTACTTTAAAAAATGTCAGGCCTTCAATTTGGTTCTGTTTTTCGGAGCCAGGTGATTTTCTTTATTGCTTGACCTCCTGCTATGGAGTCTGCATTAGGGTCCTCCTCCTTCTTCACTCAGCAACAAGAAAACCCACACAGTTGCCAAATCTACAGAACCAGCAGAGTGAGACAAACCACCACAGGTTGACACACAAATGTCTTGGAGGATATTGTTGGACTCTGAGGTTTAAGGGAAACATTTTTGTCTTTCAGAGGTTTCTGAGGTCATCAGACTGCCCCTCTCCGACCTGGACTGCACCCGCCTGCGGTGCCTCCTCTGCGTGACAGAAGATTCCCCTCGCTGTAGCTCCCTGACACAGATCTGGGCCTGTGCCAAGCGTTTATCTTGTTTACGACTTGTGAAAGCTGGAATAAATCAGTGGCGTGGAGCACAGGCAGCACTGCCAAGCTATCAGTGATGTTATTAGCCTGCACCATGAATCAGAGATAGAAAGGTGTCTCTGCCGCTCCACTCCGATCACCTAACTCATCCTGACAGCCTGAGCCCCAGCTGTCAGTCACTCCGACCCTGATTGCTTACAGATTTCTGGAGCTCTGACAGCTTTTCTCTGAGCTCCTTGGCTGTGTAAACAGCTTCCCCTCTTCAGGAAGCATCTTCTGACCCTCTGGAGGTTTCTGTACTCTGAGAGCTGGGCTGAAGTACTTGACCCATCAGCCTCTGTTAAACCTGCAGAACTTCCTCATGACTTAGACAGCATCAACAGGAGGAGGAGGTGAAAGACATAACACAAACAGTTAAAGAAGGATTTTCTGGGAGCAGATCCTGGTTTCAGTTTGGACAAACAGAAAACTGAAGTCTGAACTGAACCATGATCTGTTTCTTTGCTGATTTATTTTTGTCTACCTGGTTAATTGCATTAATCATGAAAAGGATTTTGTCTCCCTGTCAAAAGTGGATTTTATAAAACCGGGTCGTGAACCAGTAGACCGGATCTGATGCAAAGTTGCTGAGGAGGTCATGGAAGTTTGACACTTCAGTTTCATACGTTTTGTGGTTCTTGAGAAGGCTTATGACTGTGTTCCTCAAAGCATTCTGTGGGGGTGCCAGGGTTTCTTTTAAAGACTGTCCAGTCCATGTAGAACCAAAGCAAGAGCCGTGTCTGCATCCTCCACACAAAGTTGAGTTTTTTCCCAATGTAGGTTGGACTCTGCAGGGACCAACCCATGTCTCTGATCCTGTTTGTGGTATTCATTGGCAGGATCTCAAGGCATAGTCATAAAGAGGAGGGTGTCTGGTTTTGGAACTACTGGGTTCCCAAATCTCTGCTTCTTGGATCAGCAGATGGCCAGTCATTCTGAGCCTGGTTCTGGTTCTGCTGGAGGTTTCTTCCTGTTTTTCCTTTCCACTGTTGCCAGTGTCCTGCTCAGGATGGAGAATTGCAACAAAGTGAAGATTCAACGCAATCTGCTGGCTTTCTTAGATAACCTTTCTTAATTAGCATTCATATTGTACTATCTGATTAGATTGTATTATAATGAGAATTAAATTGGCTATAAATGGATTGAAATCTGGATCTGAATTGGGTTTATGATTTGGACTCCCTTTGGGTCAGGGATGTAACTGTCTGAAGCACAGAAGTTCAAGAATCTAGGAGTTTTGTTCACAGGTGATGTTTCGATGGAGCAGAAGATGATCTATCATTTGGGGGAAGCTCAGAGTAGAGTCGCTGCTCCTCCGTATCAAAAAGAGTCAGCTGAGGTGGTTCAGGTATCTGATTGTCAGACCCACAATTAAAAACTAAGGGGTGACTTTTGACAAGGATTTGAAGTTTGATAAACATATAGGTTTTATAGTCAAGGCCAGCTTTTATCAATTAATCTTTTAACCAAGGTTAAGACTTTTTTAAATCCTCCTGACCTGGAAAAGGCCGTTTATGCTTCTATCAGCTCAAGGCTTGAGTACTGCAATGCTTTGTATGTTGAAATCTCTCAATCCTCCATCAGACGTCTTCAACTTGTATAAAACGCTGTGACCAACCAACACTCCCAAATGTGAGCACATCACCCCTATTTTATTTTATTTTTTAACTGATCCAGTAGCTTTCTGTGAGTATGAGAGGACCTTAAGATCAACTAATACATCTATACTGTCTGTCCCCAAGTCTAAATACAGTACAAACATTGGGATGACCAGGCCTTTTGGATCACCACATCTAGACTGTGAAACCAACTATCTCAAGACTTACGCTCTGTCACTGATCTAATCTTAAAACCTTTTTATTCAGGCAGGCTTTTAATACCTAGTGGCACTCTGGCATTTATGTATTGTTTTTACCATTTGTATTGTGAAGAACTTTGTTCATTGTTTGGCTGTTGATTAGGATGTCTCCTGGATGCCTCCCTCTGGAGGTTTTCAGGGCATGTCCCAGAAAAGGAAGAGAAGACTCAGCAAAGACACAGAACTTGCTGTAAGGATCATATATCTTCTCTTAAGAGAAGATACATACATGGGATCCCCCAGTAGGAGCTGGAGAGTGTCACTGGGTAGTGACACTCCAGAGTATCACTACTGAACCTGTTGATTCCAAGACCTGACCATACAGAAATGGTAGAAAGTGGATGGATGGAAGGAAATCTGTCGACTGTTACCTAATTGTTGAGTTTTTAATTCATCTGAATTGACTTTTTGTTGTGAACTTTGGTAATACCTGGAGTGTAAGTTTTGCATGTGTTCTGCTTGGATCAGAAATGAATCAGTACGTTACGATGAAAAACAATGCAGTTGGTAATTTACAGGCAAATATTTCCTGTTCTCTGATATTCTGCTCTTTTCCTGCAGAGATGACTGTGAAGTTGTAGTGAGATGAAACAGCAAAGCCTCGGAGGAGCTCCTTCACACGTGCAGCTCTGCAGATGTGTTTAATCCAGATGGTAAAGAGGAAACAAGCATAGAGCTATAGTTTCCAGATGTTTCTGTGAGAAGCATCTGCCAGATTCTCAGAGGAGGGGGATTTTAAACAAATGTAACTTGGCGATAGAAGACGAAGCAGTTGCTCATTTTTATGTTTGAAGTTTTAAATGTTTTCATGTTTCCCCATCTGAAGAGGAAGAAAGAGCAAAGCATTGTGGGAAAAGAGAGTCTGTTTCAAATGCTGCAAGCCATATCACAACCCAAATGTACTCAACATGACATCACTGCACTGAAAGCAACACCAAAATAAATCTGTATATATAACTGAATCACTTGGATAAAGAGTTGATAAGAGTTTAACTTAATGCAATCAGAATGAGCTTAGAGGTAAAAGTCACTGACTTCAGCTAGAACTTTGACCTCAGCAGATGGACAACACAAATGAGTTCTTTGGAGATTTTTAGTTTTTGCGAAGGAAAAAAAAAAAGGCTGCCGACTTTCAGTTCTTGGGTTTTACTTATTAGGACAATGATCTGGTCTTTACCAGCTTCTAAAAGGATACAAATCAAATCTCAAGTGAACAAAAACATGCACCAGATTCCACTGAGTCATTATCTATTAAAACAGAAACAAAATAAATACAAAATGAGCTGTGAGTAAAAAACTGGTTCCATCTTGTTGCTTCCACAGGATTTCAGAGGTTCAGTATCAGCCAGGAAATGCTGATCAAATGTATTGATCATCAGTGGGACCACCTCTAGAAAAGCAGCTTTTTGTTGCTCTGGGGGATATAGGTGTGTGTTAATACAATGGCAATCTGGATAGACATTTGGGAAGGGTCAAAGGTCATTTTCAAACTAGTAGAAATCCATCATTTAACAGAGACTAAGATTATTCACAAGTGGAAAACATTTGACCCTCCTGAAGCCCTCACAACTGACATGGAGCCCTTGTAATTTTGGGTCTATTTGACACAAAGGGCACAGAAGGATTATGAAAGCTGTCAATCTTCCCAGGAATGGATGCCCCAGCAAATTTAGCCTAATGGTCAGACTGTGCAATGCTCAGAGAAATGATCCATTACACTCCTCTTCAAGAACTGAGGTAGTATTTATGTTCCATAAACTATTTTGTTGGACCTGTATTCTGTGGCAATAGAAATGTGAAATTTTTTTTTTTTTTTTACAGATTTGCAAAGTTTCTTTGAAAATTGGTGTCCATTTATGTGTATGTAAAAACAGATTTCATTATGTTAATTACTGCTGTACAGTGTGTCAGACTCTAAAGACTTAATTATTCGTATGACTCCGTCTACCAACAGATCAGGTCTTTAGGTATAGGGTCATTCCTGATAAGCAATCCTCACCAGATTTAGATGGCAAGTCTTCCCTCTTAGATCTACAGAGAACAGGACTGAAGGTTCTGGACGTGTCCTGCTGCACCTTCCAGTGTAGTCAAACTTCTAACCAGACTTTCTATCTTTGGAATTTTTGAATTTATCCCTTTTTTGGACATTTTCTTACTTTGTTCTTTGGAGTTGACTCAGTTTATTGCCTCTTTTTGTTGATGTGAAATGTATCCCGCTTTAAGTGAAAAGTGTTTGTGACTTTGGTGAATATGAGACTCTGATTTCACGGGCCTATTTTACAGATATTGGTCTCGTTTTGTCTCTATGCGGCCCCGTAAAAGACTTGCAACCTGTCCAGAGTGTCCCCCTGCCTCTCACACAGTGACTACTGGAGATAGACACCAGCTCCCTGCAACCTGGAAAGAAGAAGTGGGCAAAGAAAGTGGATGGATGGATAGATGGATGGATGGATGGATGGATGGATGGATGGATGGATGGATGGATGGATGGATGGATGGATGGATGGATGGATGGATGGATGGATGGATGGATGGATGGATGGATGGATGGATGGATGGATGGATGGATGGATGGATGGATGGTTACAAGAACACCTGAAATAATACTGAGAGCCAAAATACAACAAATTATTAGCCACATTTCATGTATTTCAAATGTATCAGTCAGAGATGAGGAAATGAGAGCTGCTCCTCTGCAAACAGCTGCAAACTGAGTGTGTTGATGATGATGGTGTCATATAGGAGTCCATTTCACATGCACCACCTCAGCAGTCTAAATTTGAGTAAAAATTTAGATTAAGAGGAATGAAAACAAGGTCGCTTAAGTATGAAGTCTCAACCGTCCACGGACAATCCGCTCGGAGTCCACGCGGCTCACAGAGTAAGCACATTACACCCGAGTATGTGAGGGCGTAATGCTGCAAGCGGTGCAGCTTTGTAGTTTACCAAAGTTGTACTAAAACATTACGACTTCTTACATATATAAGGCGCTCCGGATTATAAGGCGCACTGGAGGCTTTTATAGTCCGGAAATTACGGTAAATATAAAAATGTAGAAATGTGTAAGTTATATATATATATATATATATATATATATATATATATACATAATTAGTTTGGTATCATTTCAAGGGGAATTCACGATCCGCTCTGAGAACCCCCACTTTTAAAAAGCTTGTTTGCTGCTGTGGTCCACCACCCAAAGCTCCTAATTGCACATCAAAACTGGACCAAGAAGCAGTGGAAGAAGGTGTTCTGGTCTGATGACCATCATGCAGATGATCTGATCGATGTTGTCTCTTACCTGGGAAAGACATAGAACCAGGATGCATAATGGGAGAAAAAAAAAAGTCATGAGGTGGCAGTGTGCTGCTTTGGACATAGTTCTGCTGGGAAACCTTGATAGGAAGGCCCATCTACCATTCATGTGGATGTTCATTTGATCTGTAGCACCTACATAAATAGTTTTCCAATTAGCCCCCTTCATGGAAACTGTAATTCTGATGGTAGTGGCCTCTTTCAGAAGGATGATGTTCCCTGCCCCATTACAGAAATGCTTCAAGAACAGCTTGAGGAACACAACAACTAGTTTGAGGTGACCTAAGATTCTCCAGATCATAGTCCAATCAAGTCTATGTGGGGTGTTCTGGACAAACAAATCTGTTCCATGGTGGCTCCACTTGTATAAAAATCTATTCAAGTATAAATTTTAAAAAATAGTCATTAAAAATGTGCTTTGAGTAAAAGTTAGTTATTTTTTACAGTAGGAGGGCGTCTCTCCTGCTAGCACAAAGGACAAGAGTTTTTTGTTTTTTTAAACCCAAAAAACTTGCAACTTAATATGCAATTACAGAATAAAACATGTCAACACGTGATAATTAAAACACTTAACGAGTTGATCAATCCACAAAGCAGCTTATAAAAAACTCCTAAATGACCTGACCTGCTCTGGATTCTGATTAGTGTTCATTCTTGTGGCTTCAGTGACACAGTTGTTGCTCACAGACATAAGATAGCATAAACATGACTTAAAACAGTGGAAGGCAGGCGTGGCCAGAAGAAAAGAATCTTTCTCCCCACAAAATATGTCTTCCTTATAAATAACGTTTGCATTCTCTTAGGAAGGTAGGTACATTTATTTATATAGCACTTTTCAGCACGAGGCGACTCAAAGTGCTTCTTAGTTCCCTTATTGCAGGGGTCGCCACAGTGAGTGACCTTAAACGAAAGATTTGGCAATTGTCTCACACCGGAAACCCTTCCTGACACAACCTGGACTCGAACCAGCAGTCTCAGAATTAAGACACCACAGAGCTATCACAGCGCTTCCTAATAAATAATGTAAATTACTTAATTGTTTAGCTTGTTGTGTATTGTTTTACTCTGTGTTTTTCAACTATTTCAACAATTTTAAATGTAATTTAAAATGTTTTTGGTAAATCATTTTTTATCTGTTTGCAGTTATGGTATGGAACAGGTCTCCTCCCACATTCGTCAGTAGATTTATGATGGCCCCCTGTCCACAGTGATCAGAACTGCAAGCAGCTCCAATAGAGTCTCACTGGGGCAGAAATAATTTCACATCATGGACACATTCTGCTGGTTGTAGCCACTACTAATGCCAGACCTCATGCAATCTTATTTAATGCAGGAATAGCTGCAGCAGAACCTGCTGTGTCCAACAAAGAAGTTTTCAGTTTAAAAATACATTTGTGAGACTAAAATTAGAAAATAAATGATCAATCAGCGTTCTCCCTGTGCACACGTGGGTTTACTCTGGGTACTCCGGTTTCCTCCCACAGACCAAAAACATGCATGTTAGGTTAATTGACGACTCTAAAACGGTCCCTAGGTGTGAGTGAGAGTGTGAATGGTTGTTTGTCTCGTTTGTCTATATGTGGCCCTGTGATGGACTTGCGACCTGTCCAGGGTGTCCCCTCTCACACAGTGACTGCTGGGGATAGGCACCAGCTTCCCGCGACCCAAAAATGGAGAAGCAGGTAAAGAAAATGAATGGATGGATGGATGGATGGATGGATGGTTGGCCCATTTGCTATGTCTATCGCTACACTTAGAACCCACAGGTGGATCTTATTTAACTAATTATGTGGCTTCTGAATGTCATGGTTGGAACTTAAAAGAAAAAGGGGTGAATATATATGCACACACCACTTCTTCAGTTTGATAGTTTTAAGAATTATTTTACAAAGGTTTTCTCCCATGTTTAACTTTGTTAATTTATTATTGTATAATTATTGCTTCAAATTAAATTAGAAATCCAACTCAGAAAACTGTATAGCTGTTTATTTATTTTACAGTTAAAATAATAATAATAGAAAACCCTCCCACCTGGGGGTGGATGTGGGAGTGGGAGGCATCAGTTTCTCTGATTTAATTATTAATCTATTTAGACACAACTTTGACCTGCAGGTGGTGGTTAGTGATTCAGAAAACTAATGTCTGCCTGACTACTGGTGGAAGGTATGAAGGTTATTGAGTTAGTATAATTAACAATTAATAACTAGTTAGCCTATCAGCTACTACAGAGCTAACCAACATTAGCAGTGTCAGGTACTGATGTTAGACTAATTTTCTCAAAGCCTCCTATTAAAGTATGAAGGCCTTGTTTTAGTTACAAAATAAACAAATGTGGTTTAAATTCACCACCTCATTCATTCGTCTCACTGAGCTAACACAGCAAAGAGCAGAATGAAGCAGCTTCCTTCCTTTAACTTGAAGCCAGACTGTCTGAAACATTACCAGAAGTTTGTTTCATTATGTTTAGATCCACCTGAACAGAAGCTGTGGTGGTGGAAGTTTAGATGCTCACAAGTTAAGATGTGATGTGCTGACATGTGCTAGTATACCGAGTTTCACTCCAGACTGGTGGACGAAGCACCATGCCAAATGGGTGGGGTTTGTACACAATCTCTATGGGTTTATTTACCAGGGAAACTCCTCCTTTGTGTCTTGTCATCACTTCTAGCCAGATCATACACCAGCTGACAGATAAAGAACAGACCCAGTCACTGCGGCTTTTAAGGTGCGCATTGTTTTCTCACCTCCTGATTTTCATTCACATGTTAACATTCACATTTTTTACTCAGTGTAACTAAGTATAATACTTGAAATAAAACTCAAGTAAAAGTAAAGGTACAGTTAATAATAATTACTTGAAAAAGTACAAAGTATATTAAATTCATACTCAATTACAGTAACGCGAGTAAATGTAATTCTGCACTTTTCACCTCTCAGACATCACATGAACCTCAGCTTTAGTCTGATAAAAGCTGACACTTTACAACAGTCTGATGAACTATTATTCACACACACACCCACAGACACACACTTGAACAGCAATGTTATTTTTAGATTCTGACACTGACAGTGCTGGTAAGTATGGGAACAATGTGAGGAGGAGGTGGAGGAGGAGGAGGAAGAGGAAGTCGGTAGACTGGGTCCGTGTCAGACTGAGATGTTTGAACCTTTCTAACCTGCCAACATGCTCACTGTGACCTTTGAACTGTCTGAGTTTATTGAGCTGACGTCATGATGATGTTATTGTGTCAATCATTATCTGTTTGATTTTAAGGCTGAGTTTCAGATAACCCCTGATCAATAATCCATGCTTCTTATCTGTTTAACACTGATTTAACTCTTTCACATGACAGCATGTCACAGGAAAATATCAAATATTTTCTGACGCAAAACATGTTTACCTTAGATGGGCTGAGTCCAACTTTAATGTGAATGAAGGACTTTAACAAAATTATGACGACATGAACCCCCCTTCCCTCAGGTTTAGAGGGAAGACCAAGAGCTGACACCCTGAAAAATCTGCCACTTGGGGGTACTCAAATCCTTCCACCATGTGAAAGCGGTGATTATACTCATAGGTAAATATTTTACACCCCTTTAGCTGCTGAGGCTTATGGGTAATGTAGTATTTAGAGTGCTGGTGATCCAGCAGAGTTTAGGGCTGGGATCTGCAGCCTTTACTTTAAATGGAACCATTTTAATAATCTTTCCTACTACTGTAAATAAAACTAATACAGACCCTGATATATATAACTCAATGGGAAAGTGGAAAGTGACTCTAGAGGCCAATTCAAAGCCAACTGTACAAGTCAACATCAAATGCAGCATATACCAAGTTGACACTTTGTCCCCACTCCTGTTCTGCATGGGCCTGCACCCCCTCAGCCAGATGATTGCAAAGAATGGATATGGATACTGGTTTCAAAGTGGAACAGTCATCAGCCACCTCCTCTACATGGATGACATCAAGCTGTATGCCAAAAGTGAGCGAGACATTGACTTACTGATCCACCTCACCAAGATATACAGCAAGGACATTGCTATGTCATTTAAACTGGATAAATGTGGCCACATGGTATACAAAGTGTGACACTCCACCAAGGGTGGTGGAAAATAGTGGAGCTAAGACACTGTGCAACTTCAAGATCCAGCCTGACAAACAGGTGATGGTTAACCAACTGGACATTGTGATAATTGACAAGCTACATACGAAAGCAGTGGTGATAGATGTAGTAATCCAAAGTGACTGTAACATCAGGAAGAAGGAGCAATAGAAGCAAGAAGAAACATAATTCAAAATTTAAACAGGTCACAGAAAGCTGGACTTTACATTACTGAACTGGCATTTCGAGATCTTTAACAATAATTGGTGATTTTTACCACAGGATGTTAAACTTAGTGTGATGATGTCACACTCTTTTTGAGTTCTCACAAAATTTTCAGATATTTTGCAAAATCTTCTTACTCCCACAACATTTTTAGTGTATATCCAAATTATACATCAGAACATATGTATTTTTGTCTTCTTTTAACCAGTGTGTCTCTCCCCGCTGTAGGACTGGTGATTTTCTTGTAAATCCCCGCCCCCCCCCCAGAGTGCAGAGAAAACCATCAAAGCTTCTACAAACGTCAGTTACATTTTAGATCAAAAATTCACATTGAAAGTGGAATTGAAGATTGTTTTTACCTTGTCTTATTTCCCACATAAAACACTGTAATCATAGAAAAATTGTAACCATCAGACTTCTGACACTCATATTTTAAGAATTGTGAGGATCTGAGATAGAGTTTTCACACATTGTGTGTGTCCCAATTCAGTGGCCGCATCCTTCGAAGGATGCAGCCGCTGAATTAGGACACACCAATTGACTTAGTTTAAGCCTTACTTTCAGTCTGCCTCTCATTAACTTGGTGACAGGCACAGGTATGTTGTATACCATGGCGACCTAAATGAGCCACTGGCAGAAGCTTTCCCCAAGTATTTACATACAGAAACTGTAACTCGTGAAGTTTTAAATAAATAGTTAATTCAGCGGCAGCTTGGCCAAGTAGTAGGGAGGTCATCTTCCTACTGGAAGGTTGGGGGGGTTTGGATCCCCAGCCCACGCAGCCTCCATGGGTAAGACACTGAACCCCCACTAACTTTTATATGCTTGTTGGTGTATGAGTGAAAATATAAAAGTGCTATATAAAGCGTAAAATATACACTGCTAAGAAAAAAATAAAGGGAACAATTAAATAACACAATATAACTCCAAGTAAATCAAACTTCTGTGAAAGCAAACTGTCCACTTAGGAAGCAACACTGATTGGCAATCAATTTCACATGCTGTTGTGCAAATGGAATAGACAACAGGTGGAAATTATTGGCAAATAGCAAGACACACTCAATAAAGGAGTGGTTCTGCAGGTGGGGACCACATACCAATTCTCAGTACCTATGCTTTCTGGCTGATGTTTTGGTCACTTTTGAGTGTTGGTGGTACTTTCACACTTGTGGTAGCATGAGAAGGACTCTACAACCCACACAAGTGGCTCAGGTAGTGCAGCTCATCCAGGATGGCACATCAATGCGAGCTGTGGCAAGAAGGTTTGCTGTGTCTGTCAGCGTAGTGTCCAGAGGCTGGAGGTGCTACCAGGAGACGTGGAGAAGCCCGTAGGAGGGCAACAACCCAGCAGTAGGACCGCTACCTCCACCTTTGTGCAAGGAGAAACTTTCTAAACTACGGTTCATATAACATGATCAGTATGTCCTGTGACGGAGCTCATAAGCACCCAGACAGATGAACAGTTTTATATGAGCTGCTCATAAAACAACCAGAACATTTGCAACCAATCAGTCTGAATACTGATCAGACACTAGTTTATTCATTATTGACATGATCAAGAAAAGCCAAGACACAGCCAAACCTTCAGATTTAGATTTAATTTACAACATACATTACACCCCCACAGTTCTGATATAAAAAGCTGAGTGACAAAAAAATGCTGCCCAGCAACATTCAGACCAACACAAGAAGACAGAACTACCACAGGAGCTTCTTTTCTTTCACACACCTCCTCCCCCCACATGCTTTTCATGCAAACACCACCCCTTACAACATGCTGCTGCAATAAAAGAGTAGAAAAACATTGATAGAAAAGTGAAAAAGATGTAGGCTGTGCTCTGCACAAGACTCAAACCATCAGCAGAAACCTGAAGCTGAGCTGCTCCACTCCATCAGAAAAAACAGAAACTGATCACATCGGTTCACTGAAGCTGGTGGTGTAAAGCCTGCTGGATCACCATGGTAACAAACATCAGCTGATCCAAACAGTTTCTAATCAGTTCCAGGATAAATGTTTTCAATCCACACATTCAGATTCAAGATAGTCATGTTTGGAAGGTGACTGACTTAATTAACTATTAGACAGTGAAATAAAAGAAAGTAAGTCATCTGAAAGTTTGGTCAGGATTAAATTGTTTCCACTTTGCACACATTTACAGTCGACTCTCAGTTTGGTGTGCAGGATTTCTTAAAGTCATAACCTCTTTGTATTTCCAGCTAAAACACCTGACTGGCTCTGTAAACAGCAGGCGCAAACACAGCAGAAAAACGTGATTTATTCAAATATCCAGAGTAGCGTGGATGGTAGGGTTAAGAGGTAAAACCCTTTTTTTAGATGCATTGTGGACATGGAAGATTCTGAGTCCATTTTTAAAGGTCAAAAATGGGTTTAGTTAACGTTAATCTGTGCTGCCATTTTAAGAGAGTCTGCAGAGTTGTTGCTGTCAAGTGCCGTTTGGCCGAGCAGTTACTGTAGCTTCCTGAAGTGGAAACAATAAAAAACTATAAACAATGGCTAAAAAAACTATTCACTACCTCAGATGTTTAATGCTGTTATTGCTGTCATAAATCAGTCATGGTTAATATAAATTGTCCTTTCAATAGGTAAAAGAAAAATTCACTGTCAAAGTAAAATCTTTTTTTTTTACAGAGTAATACCAATTAAACAAAAACACATAATGTTAAATAAGTGATTGCATAAATACCCATCCCCTCCACCCCCCAAAAAGTGACTGTCCTAAATCAACTCCTAAAATTATTGAAAAGTCCAAGTCAGATGATGGATACAAAAGGGTTTTCAAGTTCCTAAACTTCCCCAGGAGTTCTGTTAAATCCATCATCAAGAAATAGAATGACTATGGGACATGAGTAAATCTACCAAGAACAGGCCATCCTCACAAACTGAGTGACAATGAAGAAGGAGAAGAGAGAGAGAGAGAGAGAGAGAGAGAGAGAGAGAGAGAGAGAGAGAGAGAGAGAGAGAGAGACCACCAAGACACCTGTTAGCTCTCTGAAGGAGTTAAAGCTTCAGTGGGAGAGATGGGAGAGACTGAGCTACAACTACTGCTGTCTGGGTTCTTCACCAGTCTGAGCTTTGTGGGAGAGTTGCAAAGAGAAAGATACTGTTGAAGAAAACTCAATAAATGAGTTAAATAAAAATATTGAAATCACTTGCAAAACTCTATTGAGATTTAATCTGAGTTTTCTTCAACAGCAGCTTTCTGTTTGCGACTCTTTCATAAAGCTCACACTTTAATCTTTTCTCTAAATTGAATTAGGACAGTTGCTTTAAAGGGGGTGAACATTTATGCAATCACTTATTTTACATTACACATTTTTATTGGGGATAGGCACCAGCTCCCCACGACCCAGAATGGAGAAGCGGGTAAAGAAAATGGATGGATTTTTATTTATTTAGCCATACTTTGTTAAAATTTTATTTTACTGACATTGAAGGTCCAATTAATATTGATTGTGACTGATTTATTAATATCATAAAACATCTAAGGGGTGAAAACTTTTTTTATAGGCCCTGTATCTAGGCTTCTGACATGAACCCAGAGGTTGAAGTCAGAATGGGACCAGCTTCTCTGTCAAACATGTTTAACTGCATTTACTGTAGTGCTGAATAGAAAGCCCATGTGGCATCACGATCATGTGAGGGAGAAGGTGAGACCTAAAGCTTTACAGCTCTAGTGTTCAGACTCTGGTCCCAAAAATACAACATGGCAGTTCCTGTAAAGCAGGACCTCTTGGCTTCAGTTCCCAGTGAGAAAGGGCGTGGAAACTTTGTCTATCAACAGATACAGTATGTCTATGATTGCGGTAAAGCTGCATGTTTTCCCATCTTTTCTTCACTTATCCCTGAAGAATGTCTGTCTGTATATAATCGTTGAAGGTATCATGACTGTCATAAGTAATGACTTAAGTTTAATTTGCATTTTATATTTCCAGTGATAAACAGTGCTAATTGAATTAGCTTTTCAATGGAGTTTTCAATGTTAAGTTAGAATTTACGCTAATTGCCAATAATGTTATTGTGCAGTTTTATTAGACATAAAAACATATAAATCAGTGTTTATTTATGTCAGATAAGCCATAGTCAATTAGGTTTTAAGACAATCAAAATGCATCAATAATTGTTTTATAATCAAACCGCAGCCCCTGAATTGTAATTGAATTATGTTGCACTTAAGGATTCCCACTGTGTTGAATTAACCCATAATGATGTTCATGTTACCATGGAAACCATATACCCAGCAGGTAAACCCTTGACTTTTAGTGTTTAAGGTT
Organism: Kryptolebias marmoratus; assembly: GCF_001649575.2. Classification (NCBI taxonomy): domain Eukaryota; kingdom Metazoa; phylum Chordata; class Actinopteri; order Cyprinodontiformes; family Rivulidae; genus Kryptolebias; species Kryptolebias marmoratus. The sequence continues at coordinate 30,797,745 of NC_051444.1, forward strand.
GTAATGAGTTTATTATTTCTGAATCCTGCACATAACTCAGTTTAACTGGATCCAACTCTGCATTTAAACAAAAAAACTCAAAGAATTTTTAAAAACAATTTTTCCCCCTCCAACTCCAGCTCAGAGCAGAGATCAGCCACGGAGACACAGAAACATCTGGGTCTGTCAGGAGCAGGTCTGTTTAAAACGTGATGAGAACTCCTGAGAGCGAAGGAAACGAGCTCCTGACACACCCGCACAAAGTTCAGGTAATTATGAAGTCAGAGCCCCGCCCACCTCTCTGTAATAGGGTGGGGGCGCAGCGGAGGCCTGTCTCGATCTGCTTAGACCACGGTAGGAGACGATTGACGACCCGGCCCAGTTTAAATCTGGATTTACGTAAAGCTGCGGCTCACCTGAGGAGGCTGAGGCGTCTGGATCCGCCCAGAACTCTGCACACAAACACACCTGTCTGGACGGGCCGCTCCGACAGGTGGGGACGGGGTCCAGACAGGTGTGTTCGTGTGCACCATTTCAACACAAACTGTTTTGTCATGTCAGAGCTTCCTGTTTACAGGTAGACATCAGAACCCAGAACTACGTAGCTGGATTTCTGATCTAAGTTCCCAGTTTTCCATCTGGTGCGGACCAGACTGCGTCTTTACAAAGCTGATTATTACCAAAGGATCTGAGTGTCAGAGGATTGTAATCCAACTGTTTATCTTTATCATCTCACAGTTCATTTAAACTGGTCCTCATGTTCTGACCCAAATGACAGCTGCTTCCACGGAGCTGTTCTTCCCGGTGCCTCTGTGGTTCTGATTCTGAGAAGGAGTTCTGTTTTCTCTCTGCAGGCTTCACTGTTCTGAACTTAACACAGTTCCTCTGTTCTGGTCCAGTTATTGTTCTGGTTCAAGTTCCAATTCAGCACAAACACTCCAATAATGACAAACATTAAAATGTGCAACTCAAACACTTCCCAACAAAAATAAAATATCACATGATGGAAAAACAATTCTGCCCTCTGAGAACCTGGCCTTAATAATGTTTCTACTGAACAGAGTCAGAACCAGTTCTGGTCTCAAAACAGGCTATCACAAACAAGAACAAAGTGTCAGAATTGTCCTTTAAACATCAACCTGTAATGAGAATACTTTAGTCCAAAAGCTTTTGTCAAATAACAGAACAAAGATGGTGGAGAGCTTCCAATGGAGCCAACAGGAAGTGGAACCGCTGCCTCCCACTGATCCAGTGGAATGGCGTCTCAGTCTCTCACCACTAGTCTCCAAACCAACCAATCAGAGGACCAGTACCTCTAACTTATCAGTGTGAACTTACTGTTTTCTTACTGAAAATATATTTATGAGTCGGAAGAAAAAAAAAAAAAAAAGAATGAGTGGGCAGGGCCTCCAAGTGGCAACCTAACAAATCAGATGAGAGGAAGGGGCCTCTTGGTGACACCCTGACAGATCAGGTCAGCAGGGTGGGGTTAAATACGGTAAATAATAACAGATACAGAAAAGCAGAGAAGAAGTGAGGCTTGTTTCCAGATAACCTGGAGATAAATAAAGTCCTTGTGGCCCCGCCCCTCACTGTGCATTGGTGGGGTTGCTGTTGGGGGCGGGGCTGGAGCCCTCCGCTCCTGCAGGTGGCTGCACGTTGTCGGCCAGATTGTGTGCGTGCTCTAGGAAGAGATCTTTGAGCACGCTCAGTTCTTTACTGAGCAGCTTGATTTTGGCCTCGAGCCGCTCGTTCTCCTCCTTCAGCTCGTTGACGCGCTGTTGTGTGTCCATCGCCTTCTGCTTGCTGCGCATGCGACTCTTCTTCACCGCCAGGTTGTTGCGCTCGCGCCGCTGCCGGTACTCATCACTGTCTTTGTCCACTGAGGGTTTCTTCATCTTGCTTGGGGGGAGAGCTTTGCCTCCTGCAGAGGAAGAGTTGGCTGGAACGAGTTGGGGGACCTGTTGCAGTCCGGCGACAGCCACCGGCAGGGATGAAGAGGATGATGTGGCGTGGGCCTGGCTCTGGATGACGCTCACGCCGTTGTGGTCAGCTGCAGTGAGTTTCGGCTGCGACGGCCGGCTCATTTGGATGTGCTGCCTGCAGGTGCTGATCTCTGACCGGAGTCTCCTCAGGTGTAGAAATGGATTGGTGACAGGATGTGGAGAAGAAAATCGTACAGCCGGAGGAAACCTTGAGGGATGAGACAAATATGGTTTATACAAAACTGTTCAAGCATGGACACAGCACTGCAGTTGCATGAAGATGTCATTCCAAAGAGCGAAACAGTCTCATCTTTAGTTTGAGGACATGTCACAGAAGTTAGCTTCTTGTGATGCAGCTCATTTATTAATTAGCAGCTGACTGATTATTCACAAAACCAAACAACATATCTGTAGTTTACATCAGTGATCAGGTGCTCAGAGTTTACCAAGATCACAAGAACCACAGTCAAAAACTCATACACTCATTTTTATACTAGTAATAGGCCAGGATTTTCAATATTCAGTGTGTAGGTAAATGGGGAAATTTAAAGAATTAATGTGTAAAATTTATATTGGCACCTGGTAGTCAAGTTGTTTCCGAACAGTGCTTTTCCATTGTCACTGTGTTCATTTTAACACAATTCCTACACCGAGTCGAATATAAAGATTAAGCTAGCAACAGAGCACAAGTGTCTAGACTAGAAGCCTCTTTCATTCACTGAATGGAAAAGTGGGTAAAGAAACTGGATAAATAGATGGATGGATGAACCGATTGTCCCCACCTTCTCTTAGTGGGAACTCAAGCCAGCAGAACCTGGTTCACAGTAGCTGGCATGTTGTATTTTTGGGACCAGAGACTGTGCTAGGGGTGTGGGGCTTTAAGCCCCGCCTACTCCTCAGCCCACAACCATGGGATCACCAACAACATTAATACACACATTCATACACACACACACAGTACTCTCTGATACTTTTTTTTTTTTTTTTCTGCTCCTGGTGGAAGGCGGACGTGTTTCTTTTCTCTCTGTCTCTCTGTCTCCTGGTGCCCCCCCCTCTTTCCTTTTTCGAAGCCTCTTTTTACATATTTTCCAAAAATTTAAGGAATATGGATCTGATCAGCTGGTTTCTCAACGCAATTGATACAATTTCCTCGACTGGGTGAAGGAGAGTCCAGTCTCGGGATATGTCTCGCTGGGTATACAGTGG
>NC_051444.1:30801915-30832597 GCF_001649575.2 Kryptolebias marmoratus
AGTTATCCTGTACCTTGTTAGCATTGTCATGTTTTAGCTTAGTTATCTTGTCATGTTCTGTAACTCTGTCTGTAATTTTGTTCTTGTGTTGTAAAGCACTTTGAGTCGCCTCGTGCTGAAAAGTGCTATATAAATAAATGTACCTACCTACCTACTCAATACCACCACTTTTTACAGCGTATTTCTAATTGTCATAAACCAGCAGGCATTTATTGTCACCAACTGTCAGGTACAGATGAAGCTAAATAAAATATGGATGTTGAGCAGGGGGTGGGTCTGATATGTGAAGAAAAAGTAATTAAGTACCATCAAATTTGAAGAGTGTTTTGTGCTTTTGCCTAAAACATCCATCCTTATTGTGCACCATATTATCACTTTATCCTGCAGCAGTTTTCTGATTGTTTGGGATACACATCATCCTTCAGATTACAGCATTTTTAACACAATCCAACACTCTGTAGTGCAGCTTTTAACAGGATAAGACTCAAAATATCATCTAATGATGTCATTAAAATCAATAATAATTTACATATCTGATCAACTTTTTCTTGAGGAAAAAAATTGTTTTAAAGCACATGAGCTGAACGAAATATAATATCACAACTAGGTGGAGGCAACATCTTTGTTGCAATTCAGTTGTTCTGACTAAATTTACAAAAATGTGATTTTTTTTAATTTTTTTTACATATTGTTGTTTAATAACAATTCTGTTGGGCAGAAAAAAATGTTTTATTGTTTTGCCAAAAATGTCTAAAAGCTTCCTTGTTCCACCTGAGCTGCGTTCACCTGTCTGCCCACCTGCACGAGCTGTAGAGTTCCAAGTGTTTCTCCACCTTTATCTATCCCCCTGCCTATTATCACAGGTCACGTGACCATTCCGCGTTGTCAGTCAGCAGCTGCGCTCTGATTGGTCAACGCGTTGCTATGCAGCGGCTCAGCTGTGTGCAGCTCAAAGCGCTCCGGGTGAAAACACCGAGTTGTTGCCCGCTGTTGCATCATCAGCAGCGGGGAACTCCGGAGTCATGCGGGGCTAAGCACAAACCTCAGCTTTTAAGAAAAAAAGTGAGCTTTAACAAACATAAAAACAACCGAAACGATTCACTCATCCGAGCACGTAGTTTAGATCTGATTTTTTAAATATTTATATATTTTTAATTTCCCGGCACTTTGACAACTCGTATTCCCTTGAAGCAGCTGATTTGGTCCAACTCACCGACCTTCTATCCTGCTCTGAATATAAACTCTGATGAGAGTAAAACCGCTTTTTAAACACAAGAGGTGACATATTTACATTGGTTTCCAACCAACTCCACTGTTCAGCCAGCTAGCTGATTAGCTTCGGATGCTAACGAGACCTGTGTTTTTTGCTCGGTGTGTATTTCCGCGCCGCAAAGCCTGAAACTTCATTTACCTTCAAAAGGCGGCGGTGGGGTAAGCCGGTCGGTAGCTGTAGACGGAAATGAAGTAAAAAATCGGAGTTTAATTCCGTCTGTCGGAGCTCGAAGTGTGTTTTTGTTTGGAACATGGAGAACAGCCGATTGCGAAATCTCTTTTACCATGTTCGGCAATGTTCCGGATCAGCCAATCACAGTCAAGTATGAGGCGCGGTACAAAGCTCTAGACCAATCACAGTTCGGCATTTAGTAGAGTGATGCAATGCTTTGTTTGATTGACATGTCATTGAACAAATAGAACGTGAGTTTCCTGTTGGTTTTGTTTATGTAACGTGAGGATGGAACGATGAGTTCAAACATGTTATGACTTCATGAGTAAATGACGAGAATCAGTCATCCTAAAGCTCAGGTGACTTTAACGTGTTTGCTGCCTTCAACAAAAATAAAACATGACTCCTACATGAGTTTCTGTATGAAACACCAAACAGGAAGAGTTAACGGTCTGAAGGAGAGTTTAAATATATTAAAGGCCTAACATACTTTGAAGGAATGCATATCGCCCGCTGCCATTCATATCACAGTTTTAGATCATCTTATGATTGTCTTATGTCGAGGATTGATGGTTTTATAGCCATTTTGATCAAACCTTGAAAATAATGTACAATCTGACGTCTTATTGTGGGATTTTTAGTGCTCAAAGTATGTGTTGGGAATTACTTTCAACTACTACCGTACTAAAATCAATATCTGTAAAACTGACAGAGCTACAACCATTTTTGTGTTAGCTAATGTTGATTGGCTGTGGGGGCCATCTTGAATCAGGTTGATTCCAAAGGTTAATCAGTTCTAGATGTACATTCAGTAATTACTTTCTTATAGTTTCATTAAAATGCATCCAGTGTTTTAAGATAAGATATTTTGCCTACACACAGACATACATGATTCCAATAGGTGATGAAAAAGTTTTAAGCAAAAATTTTGCAGAATGTGTGGTGCTTAGACAAAGTGTTAGGGAGACTACAACTACACAATGGCATTTGGCTGTGGTGGCCATCTTGAATTGAGTTAAATCCAAAATTTAATTAATTATAGATAAATGTCCAGTGATGTTTTTTGAGAGTTTCATTATGTAGCCTGAAGAATCACCCCTTTTCATGACCTCTGACTTATTGTCATCTTTTAGTAACTGTTCTGTAAAGTGAATCTTGAATGTTTTGGGAAGCGTGTATACAGTTGTGGACGTCAAATCTGTTATTTACAGATTTTTTACATACTTTCCTAAGGCTTGTGACAAAAAACATGATTCATTGTAAAAATGAGATATGTTTATTGGATTATGAAATCTGTTGAAATATGAGAAATCCTCATTGATTGTTATTTGTGTGCAAATAATGAAGATGAAAATTATTATGTGTTTAAACATATTTTCTCTTTTGTCTTACAGCAGAACTGTGCTCAGTTGTGAGTAAATTAATCTTTGGACAGAGTGAGATAAAGCTTTTCTGCACAAATCTCAAGGGTTTTCAACGCCCCTGCAATCTGAATGACCTAATTGTTATCAAACAAAGTCTGATAACAAGCTAAAGAGGAAGTCTTGGCGGGTGACTGCAAGTCAGTTTGTTTGGCAGTCAGTTCCTCATGAGGTTCGTTTTGTGTTCTGAAAACACTTTTTGTTTGCCACTTTTTGTTTGCTCAGTGTCTTTCTAAGACCATCAAACAAAAGATATACACTGCTCACAAAAATAAAGGGAACACTTAAATAACACAATATAACTCCAAGTAAATCAAACTTCTGTGAAAGCAAATTGTCCACTTAGGAAGCAACACTGATTGGCAATCAATTTCACATGCTGTTGTGCAAATGGAATAGACAACAGGTGGAAATTATTGGGAATTAGCAAGAGACACTCAATAAAGGAGTGGTTCTGCAGGTGGGGACCACATACCAATTCTCAGTACCTATGTTTTTTTGATGATGTTTTGGACACTTTTGAGTGTTGGTGGTACTTTCACACTTGAGGTAGCATGAGAAGGACTCTACAACCCACACAAGTGGCTCAGGTAGTGCAGCTCATCCAGGATGGCACATCAATGCGAGCTGTAGCAAGAAGGTTTGCTGTGTCTGTCAGAGTCATGTCTAGAGGCTGGAGGCGCTACCAGGAGACAGGCCAGTACACCAGGAGATGTGGAGGAGGCCGTAGGAGGGCAACAACCCAGCAGCAAGACCTCTATCTCTGTGCAAGGAAGAACAGGAGGAGCACTGCCAGAGCCCTGCAAAATGACCTCCAGCAGGCCACAAATGTGCATGTGTCTGCACAAACTGTTAGAAACTGACACTATGAGGATGGTATGAGGGCCCGACATCCACAGCCCTCCATGTGCTCGCCAGAGGTAGCATGACTGCTATTAGGTACCAAGATGAGATCCTCAGACCCCTTGTGAGACCATATGCTGGCCCTGGGTTCTTCCTTATGCAGGACAAAGCTAGACCTCATGTGGCTGGCGTGTCTGCAGTTCCTGCAAGATGAAGGCATTGAATCTATGGACTGGTCCACTTGTTCACCAGACCTTAATCTAATTGAACACATCTGGGACATCATGTCTCGCTCCATCCACCAACGCCATGTTGCACCGCAGACTGTCCAGGAGTCAGTGGATGCTTTAGTCTAGGTCTGGGAGAAGATCCTTCAGGAGACAATCCACCAACTCCTCAGGAGCATGCCCTGGCGTTGTAGGGAGGTCATACAGGCACAAGGAGGCCACACACCATACTGAGCCTCATTTTGATGCGTTTTAAGGACATTGCATCAAAATTGGATCAGCCTTAAGTGTTTTTCCACTTGAATTTTGTGTGTGTGACTCCAAATCCAGGCCTCCATTTGTTAATAAATTTGATTTCCATTAATTTTTTTAAAAAATTTTTTGTGTGATTTTAATGTCAGCACATTCAACTTATATATTTAATTCATTCAGATCTAGGATGCTATTTGAGTGTTCCCTTTATTTATTTATTTTTTTGAGCAGTGTAGTAAGAGAAACTTGCACTGAAAATGACTTTTTAAACTCACAGAATTGCTCTAGTGCATGTGTTGCCTGTCACCTGACTCCTGCTGCATCAAATCTCTTCTCACTGATCCTCTGCAAACATCACTGCTCAAGTGACCTTGGAAAGAAAACTGACCTCTGACCCTCATCTGGCTCTGGGCCTTAACCTGCCTCCTTGTTATGGTCCTGTGGAGGTCTGAGCAGCCTCAAAGTTCCTCAAAGATGAAGTGACGACTGGCCCTCCACAGCTTCTGATCTGGTGAGGCACCTTTTACTCTGTGTGATGAGAAAGATTAAAGACGTGATTATGGGTCTAGTTCATTTTAACTGATGCAAATTGATAAATGACATCCATTTCCAATCTGATGTTTCATCAAAACTAACCTGACAGAATTTACAACACCTTCTGACCAAATTCTAAAGTGAGATATTTACCAAAAGAGTTTAAAGTATTCCAAATGCTTGAGCAGATAAGAATCCAAGCAATCAAGTCCTCAGAGTAATTATTTTATAATCATTCCTCAGAAGATTATTCCCTAAACTCTTAGTGCTAGTTTTATTTTTGTCTTAATTGTTTGTTGTTGATTCTATTTCTTTATTTAGTTTTATTTTTGTAATAAAACCTTAAAGACAAAATTCAGTTTCCTCATTCAGTGTAAATATTATGATAAAGGTTTCCCTGTCATCAAATTTCATTCTTCAAATGTTTTGAGCTGATAAATGTTAAGTTTATTCCCACAACTGAACTGCCCGTTTGTTGCAATTAAAATTCATTTGATGGTTCATAATAACAGATAAACATGGAAAACAATCACTATTGTTGCTTAGTCTTTGGCAGTGGATTATGATAATTCAGTTCTCAAGAGGAAGCTGCAGGAGGTTGTTCAGGTGGGTCCTTTTGTAGATTTTTTTTTTTTATTATTATTATTAAAAATGTGATAAATAATTCAAACAGTGAACTGAATTCAAAATAAATAGTTTGTTTTGGTGAACCTTGTAGAAGCTAGATCAGGTCAAACCCTAAACCTCCCCCTGGTTGGAAGGGTTTCAATAACTAGTTTAAACAAACAGTTTAACACACGCTCCCATGATGTTTGTGAAAGTGTCTATATTTTCACCTGACAGGATTATACCTTTAACGGTACTCATTGCAAAGTCATGAAGGCCAGACAAAAGAACCAAAGTCCTCACAACATTTTTCTCATATAGATAGTTAGTGTGACGTTAAGACAAAAAAACTAAGTAAAATTTGTGAAGGGCTGCCAACTATCCTGTGTGTTTATTTACCTCCAGATTCAGCTAAAGTGACTGAAAACAGGTCAAAGGTTAAACTTGTCAACACATTTGTTTACCTACAAAGACTACGGCCAGCCTAATGTAGCTCAATCATATGACTCAAGTTTCTATGTGGTTTGATTCAGCTGAGTGCTTTGTTTACAGTGAGTGTGGACCTGCATTTGTTATAGCTTAGGACAAACTTTGTTTGATTTCATACTTTGCATTGAGCGGCTTTAATATTACTTTGCAACACCAGTATAAAGAGAAATTCACCTTTCTTCACTTTCCCTGGTGCCTTGGGAAGCAACCAGAGGACTCTGAATCTTAAAATGGCCCTCAGTCTGCAATAGGTCTCTCTAACATCACTTTTTATTATTGCAAAAGGTAAAGGAGGGCAATTATGGTTTTGCCCATGTCTGTTATCTAAAATCTTTCATGAACTACTGGATTTTATTGAAACTCTCAGGACGTACTCACTGGATGTATGTTCTCAACAGATTAACTTTTGAAGTCAACCTGATTCAAGATGGCCACAACAGCCAGCTGATGTTCAAAAACTCAAAAATGGCTATAACCCATCACTTTTACAGATATTGAGCTGAATTTTGGTGTGGTAGTAGCTGAAACTGATCCCCATCACATATTCTGAGCAACAGATTGGACATCTTTGCCTAAAAGTTTACCATTAAATATGGTATTTGGAGTCTAAGTCAACTTTGACTGTGTTAGTAAAATATCTCATGAACCACTGAATGGATGTTATTAAATGGTAAATGGCTTGCACTTATAGTGCTTTATCTAGTCCAAGGATCCCAAAGCGCTTTACACTACAATCATTCACCCATTCATTCACTCACTGATGGCAGTAAGCTACATTGTAGCCATAGCTGCTGATAGAAGTGGGGCTGCCATCACACCAGCACCACCGAGCCCTCTGACCACCATCAGTAGGCAAGGCGGGTGAAGTGTCTTGCCCAAGGACACAACGGCTGAGACAGTCAGAGCGGGGGGCTTGAACCAGTAACCCTCAGATTGCAGGACAAACCCCTACCTCCTGAGCCACTGCCACAGCCATTTCTGAATGTAATCATTGGTTGTATAATAATTTGTTTAACATTTGGAATCAGTCCAATTAAAAATAGGCGCCATAGCTAATTGTTGACCTACACAAAAATGACTTTAATTCAGTCTGTTTTACAGATATTGAGTTAAAGCCTGATATGGTAGTAGCTGAGAGTCATTCACAATACATACTCTGAGTGTGACATCCCACCATATCACATGAGATCACACACAACATTATTTTCAAAGATGACCCAAACAACTCTATCATTTTGTCAACATAAGATGATCCTATCTGAAACTCTGGTATTAAAGGTGGTGAGTGATATGCATTTGTTCAAGAAATGCTAGCCTTTAATTTTTCCAGGAATTGCTGCTCTTTAGTTAAATTTCTTCTCATGTTTGACCGGAAGATGTCCACAGCTCACAGCTAACACACCATTTGAAACAGAACCATTTGAAACAGAAATGTTTATAAAGTCCTGAGTGGAGTGTGATTCTATGAGACCTGTGTGTGTGTGTTATATCAAATTCTGTAGATTAGTGTAAGTTTATTGTAGTCTTCTTAGAGTGGGTGGCTCTGGTTTTACTCAGTTACAGTCTAAATCTGCCACATGACTTTAGTCACACTGAAGCAGGTTGTGGTCAGATTGTATCCTTTAAAAGTTGCTCTGATTGATTTTGCCCAGATTGAGATTCTACAAACATAGAACAAAACCCATTAAGGAGAAGGGAGATACTTTTCAAAATCAAAACAAACAACTCCCGTGTTTTCATTTCAGCCTCTGTCTGTGTTGCATTTCTGTCAGCTGATGTGATGCTAACATCAGGTAAATCTTACTCCCGGGGACTTACAGTAAATTAATTTGATTGGTTTCTCGATCAGGCTTGATGGAGTAAAGCAGTTGTTTAGTACAACCAGACGGTCATAGGGTTGACTCAGTCAACCCTATGTCAACTTGACTCCCAGCTGGGGCCTTTCTGTGTGGAGTTTGTATGTCCTCCCCTTGCATGTGTGGGTTTTCTCCAGCTACTCCAGTTTCCTCACACAGACCAAAACATGCAGGTTAAAATAACTTCCTTTAGTTGGTCCCTCTGCAGGGGTCACCACAGCTAATGAATTCATATGAAAGATTTGTCAATTGTTTTACATTGGATGCCCTTCCTGATGCAACCTGGGCTTGAACCAGCAGCCTCATGATTACAAGACTGCGACACTGACCACAGATAGACCACGCCCTCAGTAGGTTAGGTTAGTTTAACTCGAGACTAAATCGTCACTAGTTGAGAGCATAAACAATTGTCTGTCTTGTTTGTCTCTGTGTCTCCATGGAGTCTGTCTCCGCTCACTGCTGACAGCTAAAAGAAATAGAGAGACATCAAAGGCCTAGCATTCATTGAAGGAATGCATATTGCCTGCTGACTTTCATACCAGAGTATTATAAGATCATCTTATGTTGAGAAATCATGGAGTTGTATCTGTTTTGGTAAAACTTTGAAAATAACGTTATGTGTGATATACGGTGGCCCTGTAGTGCAAACCACAACAACATTAACGAAGCACACAAACAAAAAACAGAAACGCAACAACATTAACGGAGCAAACAAACAAAAAACAGAAACGCAATTACATTAGCAAATTGGAAAAGGTAGGCCCCAGTGGGAGACCTGAGAAATCGCTGGTACGACGACATCAGATTCCGGTTTGTTAATGTAATTGCATTTCTGTTTTTTGTTTGTGCTTCGTTAATGTTGTTGTGGTTTGCATTTCAGGGCCATCGTAGTGATACCACGTGGTATCACAAAATATCACTCTAAGAGTATGTGTTGGGAAGGACTCTCAGCTACTACCACTTCAAACTTTAACTCATTATCTGTAAAACTGACTGAATTATAGCAATTTGTGTTTTCTAAGCTTTGGCGGCCATCTTGAATTGACTCCAAAAGTTAATCGGTTGTAGATGTCCATCCAATGATCACTTTCTGTGAGTTTCATTAAAAGCCTTCCACTGTTTCACGAGATATTTTGCTAACAAACAGACACTCGAACCCACACACGAAGGGCGGGCGATAAAAAAAAAAAACAAACTTCTTCAGTTTATAAAAAACACGAACATAAATCAGTGTTAATCACTACCAGACACGTTTGGTCTACAGCCGAGAGAGGGCGCTGTCGTCTGCCTCTTCTCCCCCCCCCTCCCCCCACCAACATACCCCCACCCACACACACACGCCGACACAGCTCACTTCGTGCATCTCGTTGTCAGTCGGTTCTGCTGGAATCCAAATGAGATCAGATCCAAAAACAACTGTCGAACCTTCATCAGTTTATTTTCTAAAAGTGACAAAAACACCGAGGCCTTAGAAGAACCGGGTCACTGAGCCCGTTTGGACTCAGCACAGTTCGGTTCAGATTCAGCCTGCAGCCTGGTTCGGTCCAGAACCGATCATTAGAACTTTTACAACTCCTAACTTTAACCCTCACAGAGACGGAACCCTGTCCAACAGGCTGCAGGACACAGAGACAAACCCAGACGGAGCCGTCTGTGTTCGGACCTGCTTTTATTTGGACCGGGCACAGCTTCTATGGAACCCCGCGGCTCGGATCTGCTCACACATCCCGGATCTCAGGAGGGTTCCGGGTCCAGTTCTTAAATGGTTTATCCTATCAGGCGCAGCTGGAGTTAAAGTCTGCACCCTGTGATAGTGGTCCGGATCCAGACTGTGTGTGTGTGTGTGTGCGCGCGTGCGTGCGCGTGTGCCCCCGCCCCCCTGATCTCTTATAAAGACCCAGTCTGACAGCTCTCGGATCTTACTGAGCAGCAGGACCCAGCAGGAACAGGTCCATCAGCCTGAACCTGAAGCCGCTTTTCTCCGCAGAAACTCAAACAGTGACCCGGGTCTCCTGCTGCAGGTCCAGTTCTCCAGGTCCAGGTCTTGCTCGGCTGTTCGTCTCTCCCTGTAGAACCTGGATTCCCGGAGCTCCTGGACATGCCCGTCCGGGTTTAGATCCTCCATGGAGCTCTCGAACCTGTACGAGGCGGCGGCCCGACCCCTGATGAGCAGCCTGACCCACGGTCAGCAGCCCTCCTCCGGCTACAGAGACCCGGCTGAGCTCGGTTCTGACATCGGAGACAACGAGACCTCCATCGACCTGAGCGCCTACATCGACCCGGCAGCTTTCAACGACGACTTCTTGGCGGACCTGTTCCACCACAGCGCGCGACAGGACAAGCTGAAGATGATGAACGGGGAGTACGACCCGGCTCCGTGCGCCCCGGGTCCGCAACAGCTCTACATGTCCAACTACATGGAGTCCAAACTAGAGCCGTTTTACGAGCACAACCCGCCCAGGATCCGGCCCGTGGCCATCAAACAGGAGCCCCGGGACGACGAGGACCTGAACCCGGACCTGAACCCGGGTCTGCCCCCCTCCTACCACCACGCGCACGCGCAGCAGTACCCTCAACAGCAGCAGATGCCGCACCTGCAGTACCAGATCGCGCACTGCGCGCAAACCACTATGCACCTCCAGCCTGGCCACCCGACCCCCCCTCCGACCCCTGTACCCAGCCCCCACCATCAGCACGCGCACCAGCACGCGCAGCAGGGCGGCCTGAAGCTGGGGGGCGGAAAGTCCAAGAAGCACGTGGACAAGAGCAGCCCGGAGTACCGGCTGAGGCGCGAGCGCAACAACGTGGCCGTGCGCAAGAGCCGGGACAAGGCGAAACTTCGGAACCTGGAGACCCAGCAGAAGGTGGTGGAGCTGACGACAGACAACGAGCGGCTCCGGAGGAGGGTAGAGCACCTGAGCCGGGAGCTGGACACCCTGCGGGGCATCTTCAGACAGCTGCCCGACGGCTCCTTCAAACCCATGGGCAGCTGAGGCCGGTCCGGACCGGACTGGGACCGGACAGGGATTTCTTCTGACTGCTGAGAGGAACCATAACCGGCTGGGGGTCCACAGTCCTCACACATGCTCCTCAAACAGTTGGTCAGGTTCTGCAGAACAAACATCAGACTGTGGTTCGTTTTGAACAGGTTTCTCCTGACTGGACGCAGGTGAACTCATTCATCATCACGTGACCGAACAGAACCTCACCTGATGGACACTTTGATCTGTTTGGACTTTTTATTTTCAGGCTTTATGTGCCTTTTCCCACTTCTGTGCAGAAAGCCCATAAGCTGGTTCTGACCCCACAGAGGACTGGTTCTGTAGTGCCTTACTCAGACTGAGACTCATGATATTTCTGTGCAGCTAAGGTAGGACACCTGCGTGCCCGTGGCTCGGCCTTTCGTGCACGTGTTTCTGTACTGACTCTGTAACCAAACTGTAATTGTTTGCATGGCTGAGCTGGTTCTGTCCACCTGAACAGGTGGGGCATCTGTATCCACACCACAGAACCCTCCCCTCGTCATCCATCCAGTCAGGTGCGGATCTCGGATCTTCAGGGTTCTGGTGGCAACAAATTTTCTGAAAGTTTGAAATGGAACTAAAACAGCAGGGTGGGCTTTGTTTCCAGAATCTTTCTGCATCAGCTCTTCTGCTCATTTCAAACCAAAGTCAGACTGGAATAAAACCTGTGGTACCTGCAGTTCGTCGGTTCTGATGAGCCTGAAGCTGCGCTCTCATCTGCACTATGATTGTCTGTTGATAGGTACTGATCTGAACAGAAACAAAGACAAAGTAAATGTGAACAGGGTTTCTATGCAGCTGCTCTTCCTCTTCCCCTCTGAGTCATCCTCACACAGTGCCTTCTGATGGTGACCTTTGACCTGTCAGTGAGGAAGAAGAAAGCACTTTGTTGTTGTTTGTGTCAACTGTAAAATAAGCCTATACAGAATATATATATGAATAAATATATATGAAATGTTTAAAAATCTCAGTTATTGTAATAAAAGAACATGTTTTAGCACAATCTGACTGCTTTGGATTTTTTTTTTCTGTCAAAGCTTTTTGTAACGGAGTCAAAAACGAGTTTTATTATCATTAAAGGTGCATTCAGTTCAGTTCAATTCAGTTTACTTATACAGTGCCAAGTCACAACAAAAGTTGTCTCAGGGCACTGTACAAAAACATTCACATGCATTATAAAATATTATCTGTCTAAGAAGGCCAGCAGATTGCATTCTGTAACTTTAAATCATTCAACACAAAGTGTATTCTCATAAATTAAAAATTGATCCCAGAAGTGTAAAAACAGCTCAGAATGAACACTTTCTGCAGGTTTTACTCAGACATGATTAAATGTGAAGTTAAACACAAAGCTTCAGTAAAACCATTAAGAACTAGGAGGACTGTAGTTCCACAAGTTTATCTTCCAAAGTCAGAGTAATTTCTGTTTAGCACTGTAAACAACAAATGATCACAAAACAAAGCAAACAAACTAGTTTTGAACACAAACTGGTGATAATGAGTGAAACTGAAACTCGTAAAACATTTATTTAGAGGATAAAAACACAATGAATACATTTAGCAGCCTCTTTAATATGAAATTTTCTGAACTCAGAGCAGGTCCGATACATAGGGTGATTGTTCTACATTAGGAGTCCAAAAATGGTGGGCTCCGGTTCAGATCTGGCCTTAAATGAATTGTTGTCTGAACCCAGATCAGTTGCTCAAATTCAGAAATATCTTTAGATGCATGTTTTCTAGTATTTACAGTAATCAATTCAATTTTAAGCAGCTTTAAGTGTTTACAGTAACTGGCCTCTTGTTCCTGCAACGTGGGCTCTGTGGCTGCAGAGGAACAGACTCCAGCACTGTAGACAGTCACCACGTCTGTCGCTAAAAGAGAAAAATTAGGAAAGAAACTAAAAGTTTTCATTGAATCCTGACAGACACTCATGTTCACTCTTTCTGTGGACAGAGACAGGTATTATTAAACTTTGCATTTCTCCAAAATTATCAACTAAATATTTGAGCAAAATGAATGGTCTATAAATGCAGTTTGACAGATCAGCTCAGTGGCTGTCCACCAGGACTCCTTCATAACATGAGTAGATTTTGAAACAATAGTCACTTGAATAGTTATCATAAATCATCATTTCAGTAAAAGCTAGAAACCAATCAGAAGCATCCTTCATCCTGTAAGATTTGAGGTGAGATCACACCTTTTGGTTCTGTTCCCTCAGTGGCTGGAAGAGGAACCATGCCTGCAGGGAAATGGGCCTCTTCCAGTTTCAGAACCATCAGAATCATCACCTGAACCAGTTCAGGCATCGGGTCAGAGTTCTGTCTCCATCTGATGCTGACAAGGTCCTGTTTCTGCTTTCATCATGGTGCCAAATGAAGTTTCTACATGTTTTTATTTCTGATATTTCACCTGAAAGGTTAAAAGTGTGTTGGCGTCAGTCCACTTTCAGAACTTTCTAGAGTTCTTCTGTTTCCACCTAGAACCAAACAGATATAAATGACATTTGAAAAGATGCCTTAAAATGGGTTTTATGATGCTGCTGTTTGTGGTCTCAGCAGCAGAACATCTGAAATCTGCTGTTATTCTGTTCAGGTTCCTGCAGCCCACAGCACCCCATATGATTCAGCTCTTTATAAAACTGAACATCAGACAAATGGGAGATAATTTTCTCTCTATACTCATCAGCATCCTGAAAACAAATAACACCACCCCTATCTGCAGGTCACTATGGATAAATGAAACAAATGAGTTAGCTTTAAAAAGAATTAAAAAAAAAATCTGGTACATGTATTACTCAGTTTTCTATCCATTCTGCCACTATAGGAGCTAGTGTTAGAGTAAAATAAAATTTTATTTTAGTAGGGATGGTATAGTTTAATATTGCTCCAGTACACAGAGTGGAACTCATGTGATGTACAGAGAGTTTATAGCTGTTGCTAACTTTCAACTCCTTAGTTGGACTTCGACACAAACAGCAAAATCAGCACAGTAGTATTTAAATAACCAACAAGCTAAACCTACTGTACATTACACTACACAATAAAATACACATAGTCAGCGCAGTACTTTTTAAATAATAAACATACTAAAACAAAAGTAAAACATATACTAGAAAACTAATTAAATACAGCACCTTAGCTAACAAATACACCCTGCACCAGGACACAACGAGTTAATGGGTAGAGCTTGATCTTCTTTAAGTACTCTAATTTCTGATGTAATCTGGGTGTGTTGCAGTTGACAGCCCTTAATGGAGAAGGCAGACTGTCAAAATGTAGTTCTTCAATGAGGTATTTTACATTTACCATTCAGCATGCTCCTGGTTACTCTGCTATCAGATCTTTGGCTGTACCTTCTCACACAATGACCTCTGGAGATAGGCACCATCTCCCCATGACCCTGCATGGAAAAGCAGGTAAAGAAGATGGATGGATAGATCTTTAAAAGGTTTCCGGGGCTACGTTATTTAAGCATTTGAAAATTAATCTGAGAAAACAAAGATAAGTAAAATTGTGAAAATTAAGTAAATTATATTTTCTTAGAATTAAAGAGTGATGCCAGTGGATGGACTTCTAATCCATTAGTTTCAGGATTTAATTATATAGAGATGAGATGGGTCTGGTTTTAGACACCAAGGCTTGAGCTCAAACTGTGACACAAAAGAAAAAAGTTGAGAAAATCATAGCATGAACAAACATATGAGCTGCTTAAGTACGAATATAATTTCTTATTCCTTTTTATCGACTGCAGCAGTTATCTCCTTCTGTGAGTTTTGAACCGTTTGATTATCTTTGTGATCTCTCATAGAGGGATTATATAAATGCTGATACAGATGAACCAGCTCCGCTAGAGCACCAAAACCATCCATTTTAAATGGAGCGGGGCGCGCGAGGTCTGCGTGAACTTAGAAAAATTACACCACCACACTACGCAAAACCACGTGGGGCCTTTGCGAAGGGGCGGGGACAGTGTGACTGCATCACTGTTGGCTTGTGCAGCCTCACGCTGTGATCAATGCGTAGATTTATATTTTTAGGGGTGCGGGTGGAAAAAAATGTATATAAAAAATGACGTATTTTACAATAAACAAGCGTAGCTTAGCCTGGTGGTAGGTGCAGTAAAACCAGGCTTATAATACACTGTGTGAAACCCTGCAATTTTTTCAAGATGATCATGTTGCAGCCATTGATGGATTGATGGATGGACTGCCTTGACATTTCAGTGGACCCTGAAGAGATTCAAGACCCCCCATATCAGATGTAGCAAACCAGCCCCAGGACAGAACCGAGCCTCCTCCATATTTCACTGTAGGTACAGGGTTCTCTTCTTTGTATGTTTCATATTTGGCTCTGTAAACACAGAGCTGATGGGACTTGTTGCCAAAAGGCTCCAATTTTGTATCATCTGTCTAAAGGACATTCTCACAGAAGTTTTCAAGTTTGTCCTGATGTTTTTTGGCAAATTTTAGTTTGGCTTTTTTGATTTGGTGTCCTCCTTAAATGACTTCCACTTTGGTGCAATCTGACATTGATGACCCTTGACCTTAGAGTTCACCTCTAATCTTTGGAAGTTTTTCTGGGATCTTTGGTTAGCATTCTTATTATTAGTATCTTCAATTTGTCACCAGTTTTTCTCTTGAGGCCATGTACAAGGAAGTGAAGTGAAGTGAAATTTATTTATATAGCACTTTTCAGCAATAAGGCGATTCAAAGTGCTTAGGGAGGTTGTCTCCAGTCCTGTGGACCTTAAACCTCTGAATAATCTGAGCAGCTGTAGTCACAGGAACATCAAGCTTCTTGGAGATGGTCTTATAGTCTTTACCTTTAACATGTGGCTCAGTGGTGGCACAGTGGCGTAGTGGTTAGAGCTGTTGCCTCCCAGCAAGAAGGTTGCAGCATCGCTTCCCAACCTGGGGCCTTTCTGGGTGGAGTTTGCATGTTCTCCCTGTGCACATGTGGGTTTACTCCGGGTACTCCAGTTTCCTTCCACAGACCAAAAACATGCATGTTAGGTTAATTGATGACTCTAAAATTGTCCCTGAGTGTGAATGGTTGTTTGTCTATATGTGGCCCTGCAATGGACTTGCGACCTGTCCAGGGTGTCCCCTGCCTGTCGCACAGTGATTGGTGGGGATAGGTACCAGCTCCCCGTGACCCGGAATGGAGAAGCGGGTAAAGAAAATGGATGGATGGATGTGGCTCAGTCATTTTCTTTCTTAGCTCCTGAGACAACTCTGTACTCAGCTCTCTGTGCTCCATTTTCAGTGTGTTACATACCATGATACCAAACAGCCCTGTGACTACATTTCACCCTTTAAATAGTCAGACTGACTCATTACAGGACACACCTTAGTTTAATATGTTCCTGTGGGCAAATTAGTTGTTTTTTAAAATAATTCTGTTGAACCATTAATTAAAAAGCAACGCCTGATTATTAGGAGTTGATTTCTTTTGGTAATTTTTCTTTTTTAATACTTTAGTCAGTTTCAAGGTATTTCAGTGACCTTTGTTTTTTTTTTCTTTCTTTAACAAAGGGATCAAATAAAATTGTCCACATTTTGTCTAAAAATAAAATGTCTGCAATATCTCAGCTATATGAGGATAGTCAGACAGATGTGTACTTCTGTGGAATAAAACCAAATGATGTTTTAGTACAGTTTGAGATTTTTTTGTTCATTTTTCTTAAATATTGTTGAGCCTATTGTATATATTTTAAGTCTGTAAAACTTTTTATATTATTTCTAAAAGTTCAGCCTACAAACAGTTTCCTATAGAGGAGTTCAGTAAAGACATCAGAGCTGGTTTTTGATGAGATGTTTTGGAGCAAAAGAAACTAAAATGTGAGGTGAACAACCTGCAGTTTGTGTTGGTTTAATGACCGATGTGACTTTATCACAGCTAGGCTCAGATCACATTCTTTTATTCAACAGCAGAGTCTCCAACACAGCTGGATGTTTCAATCTAATTTTATTCTGACTCCTGACACTCTGCAAAACATGCAGCACTAAATAAAACCAGGAGATTTCCCGAAAATTCATATCATCATATCATCAGGTCATAGGAAAAAGAACAGAATGAGCATTCATGAGAGGAGTAAAAAAAGCTGATTTATGGTCAGTTCATGCTGGAAAAGAAGAAAACATATGTTCACGGGTCAGAGATAAAACTGGGCCGTCAGTGGTTTGGCTCAGAGATGCAGATCTAAGAGCAGGAAACGCAAAGTTTATTATGAAGCAGGCAGCAACAAATGATATACTTTAAAACACAAAACCAAGAGAACAAAACAAAACTGTGTTATGAATTGAAGTGTTTTTGTTTGTGGCCTTATGTTTTGTTTTCTGGGGTTATTGTTTCTTTCATTGTTCTGTCATCTGGGTTTTTGGTTTTGTTCTTGTTGTCTTTGTTTTGTCATCATTCTCCACTTATCCTCAGTCTGCCCCTGTTTGTCTGCTATGCCCATCTCCACCTGTCAGCAATTGTTATCACTCACCTGTGCCCACTTCACCCCATTATCCTTAGTGCCTAAAATCCGGTCACTTTCTCCACTACCCTGCTGGTTCATTGTCTATTGTTTATTGTTTGTCCCTTGTCTTTTGCCTTGCCTTGCTTCGCTTTGCCTTGCCATTTTGGATTTTGTTTTGTTTAGTTTTTGCTGCCTCATCAGCCTTTGTTTTTGTTCATTCTTTAGTTAATAAATTAGTTTTTTTAATGATGAGTCTGGGTTTGCCTCCTTCTCCACCCCTCAAGACAAACTGTTTCTGTTTGTTCATACTGACTGACTCTTGAAACATTCTAACATGTACCCATTAGTTTTTATTCACATTTTAAAGTAATGTGTGTGAAAAAGTAAAACTAATAAGAACATTTCTCCAGAAATGTTGAAGGGTTCTAAAAAAATCTGCTTCAGCTTTGGAGGAAGAGTTAGTGGCACCGCCAGAAGGGCGGAGACAAAACTCAGATCCTTACAACCTGACTCCCAGTCTATAGGAGTGTAATGTGACACACAGGAAGGTTCCACCTCATTGTCAGTTCAAACAAAATAAAAAAAAGCTCTTATATTTACCATCTTTGTCTTTTTTTTTCTTTTGTGTTTATAGTTTGGAGCAACTGCTCTGTCTTGTACCTCTGTATTTGTGTATTTTGGTGGCAGTGTTACAATGTTTGGGTCATTTTCTGAGCTTACATGTGGATTAAGACTATTGTAGAAACAGTGCTATGTTTTTGAAGATGTTTTTGGAAACATCAAATTAAAAGCTTATTTTAAAACAACAGCGTTTCTGTGTGGACTGGGCCTGAGTTGAAGCCTCAGCCAACACTGGAGATCAGCAAGAACAAAGATAATGAATGGCAGCTGACTCTTAGAAGCAGTTGCATCAGAAACAGGTAAAAAGAACCAGCAGCAGCTTGAGTGTTTGTGTTAAGCCTGGGAACATGGAAAAGAAAAAAAAAACAACTAATATTACAAACAGGAAAATGGAGGGCAGCAGGAGGAGGAGCAGGTTGATAGAAAGAAACAAGCAGCTGGCAGAAAGTCTGATGATTTCCACATGTTCCTCACTGAAACATGAATGATTCAACATAAAATATGTGCCTGAAAAATGGCAGGCTGTGAAACCTTTATCTTCAATATCATAGGAGAGCCAGCAGGCATGCTGAGAGGGTGGATCCAGAGTGCATGAGTTGGGTGTGAAGAGGGATTGTCCTGGAGAAAACATACAGGTTGGAGGTTATTTATTTATTTATTTATTTTGGTGTTTCTGTTCCCCCAGCGTTTCAGATAAGTGTCATTAACTTTCAAACTTGTTCAAATGTTGTTACTATGGTTATGGCCAAAAAAAAACTCTATCCCAAAACAAAATCCACCTTCTAAAACCAAAAGAGCTAGCCCTAACACCATCACAGCTAACCCTAACATCAAGCACAGACTATAACAAACACAGTACTAACAGATACTTAACTCACCTGGTTATAGTATAATGACTAGGCACCACACACAAAATACAATGTAGACGATGTGTGACCGATGCTGACAAAATCAGTCATAATGCAGCAGTGCAGGGAAAGTGAAAATATTGAATTTAGCAGAAAATTAGATTTTTGAAAAAAAAAAAAATTGTTCATAAAAACACCATCTAGTGATCCAACTAACTAAAATAGAATATAATCTTCCTAATCTACCTTAGAAGGAGAATTTTTTTAACAAGTATGGTTTCAGAAATAGGCCTTTTAGTTCTAACCCTATAAGTTTCTGTTGAAATATACCATTGGTGAGAGGTTTATCCATAAACCAGGGATCTGAGAAGTGAAAAGTTCATCCATAAGCAAGAAGCCTGAATGATGAGAAGTTCCTCTATAAACCATGAATCGGAATTGTAAAAAGTTCATCTAAAAATTCAAAAAGAAATTTTAAATAACAAGACAGCTACATTCACATATCAGCTGATTGTTCACTTCATAACAGTTTTTTTTTATTTTTTTAAAAGTTATGTCAGGAAACAATGTCCCAATAAATTCTTCAGCCATTAAAGTTTGACTAGGAATATTTTTTTTGACAGTCACATTGAATCAGCAGCTGTCGGAAAGTTAAAGTGATGGTTGATTTATTTTGAAGAGGCTGTATGATCAGTTTAAATTACGGTTCTGATAATATTTTGTACAATGAACACATTTTTACTGTAGTCTAACTGCAGCTTCTTGAAGAGCAAAGTGTGAGTGTTCAAATTTTCAAGCACATTTCTCATGTTTGCTGAAAGTAATGTGAGTTAATTTTAAAAATATTGATCTGATCAAATGGAATGCGATTACCAAACATTAGATAATGTTACATTTTACATTAATAGAATAAATGCTAAAATAAAAATATATCTCTTAAAACACCAGTTTGTGATCAGCGTCTAAATGTGGAGTACTGACTGACTTAAAATGACAGAGGAGTTTTTAGTTTGTTCTTTGACAGTGTGCTTCTTTAAAATCTTACAGCAGCAGGTAGAATTACGATGATATACGTAATTGCTGCTTCAGTCTGATATTTGTACTTAGGATCTTATTAAGTAAAGAATCAATTCACAGACAGAGCTTCTTACTGACAGTTTAGGATGA
This sequence comes from Kryptolebias marmoratus, assembly GCF_001649575.2. Classification (NCBI taxonomy): domain Eukaryota; kingdom Metazoa; phylum Chordata; class Actinopteri; order Cyprinodontiformes; family Rivulidae; genus Kryptolebias; species Kryptolebias marmoratus. The sequence continues at coordinate 30,821,710 of NC_051444.1, forward strand.
AACTAAACTCACCTTCTCTGGAGTTCACTCTCTGTTGGTGAGCCATTCATCCATGGTGATCTAACCAGGTGTAAACTGAGCCTCTGTTACCATGGTGATCTAACCAGGCTCAAACTGAGTCTCTGTTACCATGGTGATCTAACCAGGCTCAAATAAATCCTCCTCTATGATTCTGAAAACTCAGACTTTCAGTTCATCATAGCAGCTAAACTGTTAACCTAACTTCTTAGTCCAGCCCCCTGGTAATCCACTGACCAGCATCAGAACCCCATGACACCTGAATGTCTTTTTAACAGAAGTCTGACATATATTCATACCTTCCACTGTTTTAAAGTCATGTTTATATATTCTTATGTCTCTGTCAATAAGAACTCTATCACTGTAGCTACAAGAAAAAATTGTGAATAAAATCCAGAGCAGGGCAGGTCATTTAAAAGTTTTTCCACCTGCTGCTTTGTGGTTTGATCAACATGTTTTGTTGTTGAACAAGTTGAGCACCGTTGGATGGTCTGGACTGAAATGAGAATTTATTCTAAGTATTTTAAATACCATGTGTGGACATGTTTTATTTTGTAATTGTATGTGAAATTGAGTCTTTTTAATTTAATTCTCATTTGAGAAAAACAATTTCTTCTTACCCTTTGTGCACCACAAGAGACGCCTTCCTGCTGTGAGAAACTTTATTAAGTAACTTTTACTCAGAGCAAATTTTTAATGATTTACCTTTTACTTAAGTAGATTATTACACAACTAGCTTTTGTCAGGATTGCAGGTTTTGAGTTATTTGTTTTATTGTCTTCTGTGCTTGGTTTTCATAATTTAGTACTGCTTTTGTGATTCTTGTGTTTTGGTTTGTTCTCTGTGTCTGGTATTTATTTGTTCTTGTGTGTTTTTTCACCTCGGTTCTTTATGTTTTCACATTTTTAAAATCTAATAAAACACCACACCAATTTGGTTAAGAAGTTAATCAATAACTTGGTCATATAAAAGTGTCTTCCTCCTTATTTTCTCTTTTACCTGTGTAAGTGGATGTTTTCATGTTTTCATCTGTACAAGTCTGGTAGCAGATCTGATTTTCTGACTTGGTTTTAGCTTACTGTTGTTCCAGTTTAGGCCCCAGCTTAGTCTGTGTGAAGACTCATCAACCCGTTGTTTGGTTTTTGGATCCTGGTTGTGTGATGTTGGCTACAGGGTCTTCCTGTGGATGGAAGATATTATCCTGTTAGCGGCTGGAACTGCTCCTTCTCTGCTTGCATTCTCCTCCTCTGGCTGCCTCTGCAGCTCCAATCTGAGTCCAAGCCCAGTTGGCTGGACTTCAGTGATCCTCTCATATGGTCTGGGGAGCTGATCTTCCTTCCAGGTTTACTGCTGACAGATCTTTGTCGTCTCCATGGTTAGGGTGTAATTGGCTGTTACAGATTATTGAGCTGAGGTTTGGAAGAACCAGTCTGATCTTTTATTTAAAGGGAAACTTCACAGTAAATCACGTTTTGGTTCTGACTTGGTGTCAGTTTATTCTCATTACTGTCAGCATCAGTGTTTCCACAGAAAACTCACTAATTAATGTGTTGATGAAACTTGTTCTGCACAAGGCATTGACAGGATAACTAAAAACTGATTTCATCAAGACATTTCAGAATAAATTTTATTCTGAGGTTTGTTTGTTTGTTGAAGAAGGTATACTAAAATAAACCTTCATCTCCTCCCATTGCAGGAAAACATCCCATTGAGCTGTGGTAGATCTTATGAGCCACTAAGCAGATTTTAATGGAACTTAGAAAGTAATAATTGGATGTACACAAAAAAAACAACCAAAAATTGTAATAATTCAAATTCAAAATTTGGCATGTTAAGGCAGCATCTCACAATGCTGTGACTAGTTGGTGAACATCATTTATAAGACATGTCTCAGGATTGTTCACTGTGATTCTCAGTTTCTTCACATAAGTTGCAGAGGCTCACAGTCCTGTTACTGGAGTTTTGAACATGTTTAAATTATTTTTTACATCAGCTCTCTTCACAGAGTTGATGTGAGTGCCTCAAACCTGTCTCAAGAGTGCTTGAGTTGTACCTTGACTCCTGGGAGCTGTCCTCTGACAGAAAACATGCCCGGATCCAACATCCACACAGAGGATAAATCATAATTAAAAAACAGGTTCTGCCTGTCTTCATTTATAAAGTGCACTTCAATAGATTAAATCATAAATGTGGCTGCAAAGTGTCATGGTGGGTGGAAAAGGAGGCAAACCCAGAGCGCAGACTCATTGTAAGAACTAAAAGAAATTTATTTACAATAAATACAAAACAAAGGCTGACGTGGCAGCAAACTAAACATAACAAAATCCAAGAATGAGACACGAGCTAACCTGAGACAAGACGGGAGGACAACCGGACAGAGCATTAAATGAGAAAGTGAGAATGAACCAGCAGTGAGTGGAGGAAATGACCAGGTTTTAAACACAGGAGGTAATTAGGAAAAGTGGGCACAGGTGAGATGATTATGAAACCAGGAGCAGGTGGAGATGGTCATGACAAGTAAACAAGTGACAGACAGAGGAGAGGTGAATACTGACAGACACAGAGAACAAGACCACATGAAAACAACACAAGAGACAAACAAAGACCAAAAGCAAAACACTAAATACAAAAAGAAACATACGAAACTGAATCCTGACACAAAGGTGGGTACAAAACAGGCTCAGGTGGGTTTGATGTGGGTGGAGGAGGGAAACAAAATATTCTTCACAGCCAAGAATACAGTTTTACAAGCCATGCACACAAAAACTGGCTGGAATTTTCAAAAAATGGTTGCTCAAAATATGACCACATCACTCATTGGTCACTTGGTTGCAAACCATCAGAGTTCACTGAGACTGCAACAAAACATTTACCTACATGTATATTATCACAATTTTGAATCTCCAACTAGACTCCACACGGTCACATCTCAATGAGGTACCACCTTTAGTAGCTGAGGATGATTTCTAGTTTAACTCTGAGCTCTAACCGATCGCTCAAGATCTGTCTTAAAATCTTAAAAACTTTGCCTACTGGAATCAACTCTGTCTGTTTGCAAAATGTCTCAAACCACTGGATGAATTTTAATGAAACTTCCAGGAAATAATTGTTTGATGCCCATCTATTTTTGGAGTCAACGCAACTCAAGATGAATATTATCCTAAAATGTGGTGTGGTAGTAGCTGAGACTGATCCCCAACTGTCATATGTCTAGGTTTTTGTTCTGTTATGATTCAGGTTTTTCTTGTATTTGCTTTATTGTCCTTGTCTTTGTATTATTTTGTCTTCGTTATACCTTGGTTCTGTTTTGTCACTATCCACCTGTCCTCTGCTCAGTAGTTTCTGGTTTCCTGTCACACCCATCTCCACCTGTGTGTAATTGTAATCACTCACCTGTGCCCACTTCTCCTGATTTCCCTCTGCTTTATAACCTGGTCTTCTTCTCCACCTCCCTGCCGATTCATTGTTGATCGTTTGTGTTCGGTTCAAGTCGTGTCTCTGGTCCCTCCTCGTTTTTCCTTGCCATGTCTCCCCTTTGTCAATTGTTTGGATTTTAGTTATAGTTGTTTTGCTGCCACGCCAGCCTTTTGTTTTGTTATTTAAATAAATTTGAGTTTGTTTTTAGTAGTGAGTCTGTGCCCTGGGTTAATCTTGCTCTCCACCGTTCTTGACACCAACACATACTTTGAACAAGACATTGGGTGACATCTTTGCTCAAAATATTGGCATTAGCTATAGAATTCAACTCTGTATGTTTCTGAGCAAACCATTTCTTAAATCATGGGAAGAATTTCAATGAAAGTCTCAGAAACTAATGACTGGATGTGCATCTACAAGTGATTAACTTTGGGAGTCAACCCCATTCAGTAAGGCTGCCACAAAACACAAACACAACACCTAGCATAAAAATGTGCGTAATTCAATAAATTCTACAAATATTGAGGTAAAATGTGATGTGGTAGTAGCTGAGAGTCATTCACAACACTTACTCTGAGCATTACATCTTGTGATGTCATGTAAGATTACACATGACGTTATTTTAAAAATTTGACTAAAACAGCTCCAACAACTCCATCATTTGTAATCATAAGGTGATCTTAATCTAAAACTCTGGCATGAAAGATGGCGGGCAATACGCATTCCTTCTAGGAATGCTGGGCCTTTAGTATATGTGAGTATGCTGGGTGTGTTCAGTTGATGTACGTTTTTTTTTTCTCAGAAGGATCTTTGCTTCCTGCAGTCTGGTGGAAACATTTTTTCATTTGGTCTACAGGTCAGTCTCCTTCAGTGCTGTGATCAGGTCAGTTTAACATTTATTTTAAAGACAGACCACAGAAATCTATTGAACAAGCCTCCACACTTTGTTGGTGCAGAAAATGGTCTTTTATTATCATAAAAATTTGTTCAGATTCAATGTTTTCACCTTAAAACAGGCTAAAACTCATCAGTATCAGACACTGGAGAAGATGTGGTTAGGTTTGGATTGATTGCAGTCTCAAAGTGCTTTAGTTTTATCAACACGTAGTGTGTGAGAGGCCCTATCTGTCTATCTGCTTTGTTTGGTTATCCACTTTGTCTGTTTGGCTTGTGTTGAACATTAACCGAGGCTTTTCAGGGACTCCTGAGCTGCTGAAAAGGACATGCAGTGCTGTGACTGTTTGTTCTCCAACACGCTCACGTTCATCATCAGTATTTCTGAATGCAGCTTCAGAACCACTTTCACCCTCTGAAACACAAAATAATGTGTTCTTTGAAAAACATGAACGTTCTTGTAGAACCAGTACTGCTGCTCCAGATGAACAATGCACTTTGGTCAATGAAGACAAACATTCTGTCTGATGAAGAACAAACTGATTTATTTTTTTCCGAACAACAAAAAACTGGTTTAATCATCCATCCATCCATCCATCCATCCATCCATCCATCCATCCATCCATCCATCCATCCATCCATCCATCCATCCATCCATCCATCCATCCATCCATCCATCCATCCATCCATCCATCCATCCATCCATCCATCCATCCATCTATCCATCCATCCATCCTGTTCCGCTTATCAGGGGTCGGGTCGCAGGGGTAGCAGCCTAAGCAGGGAATCCCAGACTTCCCAGCTATTTGGGCCAGCTTCTCCGGGGGAATCCCAAGGTGTTCCCAGGCCAGCCAAGAAACATAGTCCCTCCAGCGTGTCCTAGGTCTTCCTATGGGCCTCCTCCCGGTGAGACGTGCCCGGAACACCTCACCAGGGAGGTGTCCAGGAGGCATCCTAACCCGGATGACAGAGCTTCTCACCCTATCTCTAAGGGAGAGCCCAGACACCCTGCAGAGAAAACCCATTTCTTTCGGTCACTACCCAAAGCTTGTGACCATAGATAAGGGTAGGAACGTAGATCGACTGGTAAATTCAGAGCTTCACCTTTTGGCTCAGCTCTCTCTTCACCACGACAGATTGGTACAGTGCATGCATCACTGCAGATGCTGTACCAATCCGCCTATCAATCTCCTGCTCCATTTTTCCCTCATTCGTGAACATGACCCCAAGATACTTAAACTCCTCCACTTGGGGCAGGACATCTTTCTTGGCCCGGAAAAGGCACTCTACCCTTTTCGGCTCAAGACCACGGCCTCGGATTTGGAGGCACTGATCCTCATCCCAGCTGCTTTGCACTTGGCTGCGAACCGCTCCAGCGAAAACTGTAGAAGGCAATAGGACCACATCATCTGCAAAAAGCAGAGACGCAATCCTAAGGTTACCAAAACAGATCCCCTTGACACCTTGGTTGTGCCTAGAAATTCTGTCCATAAATGTTATGAGCAGAATCGGTGACAAAGGGCAACCTTGGCGGAGTCCAACTCTCACTGGAAACAAATCCGACTTACTGCTGGCAATGCGGATCAAGCTCTGACACCGGTCATATAGGGACCTAACAGCCCGTATCAAAAGGCCCGGTACCCCATACTCCCGGAGTACCCCCCCACAGGATTCCCCAAGGGACAAGGTCGAACGCCTTCTCCAAGTCCACAAAACACATGTAGACTGGTTGGGCGAACTCCCATGCACCCTCATGGACCCTGCCGAAGGTGTAGAGCTGGTCCAGTGTTCCACAACCAGGACGTCCAGGAGTTTTAACCCAGATTGTAATTTTACTTGCCATTCATCCATCTACTTCTTATTCAAGGTTTGATTATGGAGGTAACAGGTCCAGGAGGGAAACCCTAACCTGGAGAATTCTGAGTCTGTACTGGGGTTTCCTCCCAGTGAGACATGCTTGGAAAACCTCCAAAGCAAGGTGCCCAGGAGGTGTCCTTGAATCAGTTCAACAGACTCCTGATCCACTTCAGTAATCCAGACTTTCTTGTAACCTTTTAAAGTGGTCTTGATCAAAGTTCTTAAGAATTTGTGCAGGTCTTTTGGAGTTGGAAGTCTGCATATTTCGGTTGCATCTCATCATACTTTAAAGGTTTGACCTGGTGAGGATAAAGCTGCAGTTTGTCTTCCTCTCTGCCTCTCAGTTCTGATTAACGTGGCAGTATCAAAATGAGATTTTATTTTTGTAGAGGATTCAGGGTGAAGGTCTGATGGTTTGGAGCTGGACTCTTCTCCAGTCTGCTGTTCAGAAACGTCTGAAACAAAACAGGACTCCAGAGAGAACAGCATCTCAAGTCTCAGCAGGTCTAAACAGGTCTTGAATGTTCCCACCTCTTCCCCACTACTTCTCAAAGATGGGCTCTATGTACAACAGCCCTTTTCCCCCTCTCCACTGCAGATCTCAGCTGCCTCCCCCAAATGACTGTGAACCTGGGATTTTAAAGACCTGTGCCAGTCAGATGCCTCCTGTCCTACAGCAGCTCCAGGCACTTTCACAAAACAATTCTGCAAAAATGGCTACAAAGACAGTTAGTCTTTCAGTTGCCTCTAATGGGTCACAAATCCCTACCAGAGCCAACCACATCCTGCAAAGATGTGAGCTATCGGAACTGGAATGAGCTTCATGGAACCAAAAGTGACATGGAGCAGAACTCAGCTGCATTGATGTGAAGCACCACATTATATGTGTGATGGACGTTTCATTTTCAAAACATAATAAACTAACTCAATTTTACTGGTACTCTTGAATGCGAAGTTGCTGTGCATCATCATCAATTCTTTCCTCTGTAATGAAGCAGTTTGTTGTTGTTCAGCCTTTTAAATTCCACAGTTGGGTTGTTACACAAACTGTGTCATCACTACATTATATCATTGAGCTACAAAGTTAGCTTACCTTTTTACAAGTCAGTTGTTACAGCTCTGTTACTTATTCACTTGGTGGCACAACGGAGCGACAGTGATAGGCTGACTTCAAGTCCCCATGTGAAATCGGACAATTCACAAATCACACCTAGGCGGACAGAAGTCTCAGCTTGTAGTGTTTTGTGAAAATGCCTTTCTTTACTCTGAGCCCAAGTAAAGAAAGAGTACTGGTCATTTGAAGATGTCCTGCCTAGTTCCTGTTCCCAAGAGGTCAACTCCATCAGACCAGTGGCCCTGAAATCATACGTGATGAAGGTGCTGGAGAGGCTGGTCTTGGCTTGCCTTAAGTCTCAGGTGAAACCTTCTTGATCCTCTGCATTTTGCATATCAACCCCACTTCAGAGTTGATAATGCAGTGATCTACCTTCAGTGATCTTTGGCACATGGATGGTGGTGGCAGCACTGTGAGAGTCTACTGATTTCTCTATCATTTTTAATACCATTCAGCCATTGCTGCTGGTGGAGAAGCTGATGTGGACACTTCAACTGTCCACTGGATTTCTGACTATCTGACAGGTAGATCACAGTTTGTCCATCTGCACAACCTTCTGTCTGATCAGTGACACAGGAGCACCACAGGGGATAGTGGTCTCTACTTTCCTGCTCCTCTGATATGTCACTGATTTTCATCATAACTCTAAATCATGTTACCTGCAGACATGTTCTGATGACTCAGTTGTTGTTGGGTTTGTAAGTGAGGGGCAGGAGGAGGAGTACAGGACATTGGTGGAGAACTTTGTGGAGTGATCAGAATCACCTGCAGATGAACATCTCAAAGACTGGAGAGATGGTGATTCACAACTATGTCGTCACTGTCGTAATAAATGGGGAAGGAGGCGAACCCAGAGTGCAGACTAAAACTGAAGAGGAGTTAATTTATTAAACTAAAGTAAACAAAAACAAAGGGCTGACGTGGCAGCAAAATAAGAAAGACAATCCAAACATAAAGTAACATGGCATGGAGCAGAATGTGACGAAATGGAACCAAGAGCGGGGGAAACAGGAAACAATGATCCAGTAGAGTAGTGAGGTAAGTGACCGAGTTTTAAGCATGGAGGGTGAGGAGGAAATTGAACACAGGTGGTTGACAACAATTGACAGCAGGTGGAGGTGGGCGTGACAGGAGGCCGGGAGTAGCAACTGGGGAGGAGTAAATGGTAGCAATAAACAGGAACAGGGAGAAACTAAACTGAAACAATAACTCAACAAAAACAACAAATCGGAACATAAAAACTCAAATCCTCACAGTCACACACAGATGGTATTTGCCATGTTCTTTTATTTTTATGTTAGCTAAAATAGGTTTCCTTGTTTTCATTTTTATATTAAATTTTGGTTGTTATTTTGCTTGAGTCACTGTGCGAGAATGTTAAATGAGGGAGAAAAAATACATGAGAACACCTGGGCAGGAAGTGGGTCCTATTTGGGCCAGATTTGGCCCTCAGGCCACCATTTGGTAATCACTGATCTAGGTGACTGTTTGTTTATATTTAAACCTGTATGAATAATTTTGACCAGATTAGAAAGAAATCCCCAATAAATTCAAACTTGTGAATCCATTTCTTGGGTAATGAGTAGATGGAACCTTCTGAGCACAGCTGTGGCTCAGCTAAAAATTAAATGTTCAGAAAATGCTGCACTGATGAAAGTAAAATTTAACAAAGTGTAATTAAAGAAAATTTGTGATGAACATGAAACAACTAAAAAGCAGACAGGGAGCATCAATTTGTTGAATAAAAAAACTCATCTTCACCATGTTTTATTTTGTTTCAGCAGCTTTTCTTCTCTTCCTTTAATCTTGAAGTAAACTCTCAGGACAGAGTAACGCATGTTAATGAAAACTGGAGCTTTTAGATTAAAAACAAATTAAACCAGTTATTATTATCTATGGAGATTTCTAAATTGCTTGTTTAGGTTTGATGACTGAGCTTTAAAAATGACATGTCACTCATTGAATCCTAACCCTTCCTGCTCAGTTTCTTCAGCTGCATAAGTTTCTCCAAAGGATGGTCTGGATTTGCTGTGAGGTATCAGATTGACTTCATAAACATTTTAATGATTGTTGCAATGCTGCCAGAACAAACTGACCTCCAACAAACAGAAAAGTACAACCAAAAAAAGCCTTAAATTCCTGTGTTGGTTCAAACTAACAGAAAAGAAGTCTCCATGCTGTTTTTCTTGCCGCTCCTCCACTTCACGGCCGTCACACTGAATAAACAACCTATAGTTGCTGAGTTCAGAACGTGTTTGGAGGGTTTCCAGAGCAAACTGTGAGCTCAACGGATGAATAAATGTTTAGTATTTGAGAGCAGTTCCATTTGGAATCTGAATCTGATAACTGCGAGTGTTCTTGCACGTTAATAATTCACAGCATTATGACTCTTGTTCTGCTGCTCACTGCACGGCTCATTGCAGCTCCTGCAAGTTCCTCTGGAAAACACCAACAATCCTCCAGGAGGAAAAAGTGTGGGAAGATCAAGTGGAGCCACAGCACCACCAGAGACTCTGCTGTGTACTGATATAATCTGCGTGTTACCCTGAACACAACACGATGTGTTCAAGTGTTCTGCCAGGTTTCCACTCCTGTTCACTGCCCCTCACTCAGATTAAACTCTTATATTTGCTTCACTGTGATGATTCTTGATAAACACAACTTCACATTTTAATCACTACAACCTAAAATTGCTTTCAGAGAAACAAAAAACATCTACAGGTCAAATATCCACACAAGCTGTGCATCGTCCATAAAAACAGCTTTAGAACCTAGGTTCATGTTCAGCTTCTAGACAGTTTTGTGTCCTCATCAGCCGTTTTTCCATTGTCCTGTCTCAGCATGACTCGCTTTACCTGAACTCCATACAACTGAGCTCTAGGAGGACCTTTGATCTATCTATCTATCTATCTATCTATCTATCTATCTATCTAAAAAAACTTCCATCATCCCCTATTTGTTCCAAATGGGTGGTTCCACATTTCACTTCAAGCTCGGATCCTCTACCAGAGGCCTGGTAAGTTAAGCCTGTGCTGTTGGAGACACTTTTCCAGTTTGGGGATCACGGGGATCCGATGACCATTGGTACCACTGAGGCCTTGACTTTCCACAACCTCTCTATTTCCTCTTTCAGCCCTTGGTATTTCTCCAGCTTCCCGTGCTCCTTCTTCCTGATGTTACAGTCGCTTGGGACTGCTACATCTATCACCACTGCTTTCTTCTGTGTCTTATCTATCACCACACTGTCCTGTTGGTTAGCCATCACCTGTTTGTCAGTCTGGATCTGGAAGGCCCACATATCTTAGCCCTGCCATTCTCCACTACCTTAGGTGGAATCTCCCACTTTGACTGTGGGACTTCCAGTCCATACTCTGTGTCATAACTCAGGGGAATCTGTCCAGAGAGAGCGGAACCAAGACCAAAACACGGAGACGAAGATAACGGTAAGTGAATTTATTTACAAAGTGCAAGCTATGTACAGTGGGCGGTATCCGGAGGAGTCTGAAAGAGAAGGAGAGCTGGGTGAGTCTCGGGTACGAGTTTTGATCCAGGTTATTTGCTAGGTGGTGCCAGTAACGTTTCTTATTT
>NC_051444.1:30832666-30834765 GCF_001649575.2 Kryptolebias marmoratus
GAGAGGAGGAGAGGTTCCAGAGTTCCAGGAGTAACGAGCCAGTTCCAGTAGGTGAGTATCGACGTGATCCCAGGTAAGTAGTCCTTAATCTCCGTAGTCGTGTCGTGGCAAAAACCTAGGACGTAGGCAAAACAGAGAACGAAGTTAACACTAGGAGCAGGAATCAGGGTTAGACGCTGAGGCGGAGAATCTAACCCAGAAGGTTCGATGCTCCAGCGAAGATCTGATCTCAGCCTGCTGCTTAAGTACTAGATGGTCTCGTCAGTGGAAACTGGAACACCTGTGGAGTAATGATTAGTAGCGCCGCCCAAAAGGCGGAGCCAAACCCAGATCCTCACACTCTGTACAGATGTTCCTGTACACTATTTCAGCCACTTAGTTTTGGCGTTCCATGCATGCTTTGCCTGCCTGCATCTTACATCCTGATATTATGAGCTAGACCAGTGGTCCCCAACTTTTTTAGCTCCACAGACCAGTTTATTATCAGACAGTATTTTCACAGACCGGCCTTTAAAGATGTGGTGGATAAATACAACAAAATAAAATGATATGATTTTTTAAAACATAATAAACGTAAATCTAACATGTACTCGCAACTTTGTTAGCTGCGTCCTGGTGTTGCATTATCAACATGAATAACACCCTCTCCTCCCCCTAATGTTTTCTGGTCAATATGGCCATGTTTAAACACACCCTTTAGAATAAGATACACCACAAATATAAAGTGCACAAAGAATACAATTTACCATAACACTGAATCAGTGGGAGCCCTGTGCATGTTTCGCAGTAATGAGATGGTCTCATCTAGGGCTTCTTGAGACATTTGATTTTTACTCACTTTGCTAGCTTGTAGGTTTGTTTTTAGCGGTAATGTAAAACAAATGCTAAAACAATTTTAGCATTTTGACATAGATAAAGAGTGAGTCATAGACAGCTGTAGTGGAGAGAATTCGGTCATTTTTCAAAATAAATGTTCAGACTCCGAAAATAAAAAAACGGAAATACTGTAAATTAATTATTCTGTCTGTGCGGCCCGGTACCAAATGACCCACGGACCGGTACCAGTCCCTGGCCTGGGGCTTGGGGAACTCTGTGCTAGACTGTCTCAGGGGCATCTTTACACAGCTTGTATCTTGGGTCCTGCCTGGTATGATAGACACCGGCCTCTATTGCTCTTGTGCTGAGGGCATGCTCTTGTGCTGCCAGGATTAGTGTCTGTGTGCTGTCTTTCAGTCCAGCCCTTTCTAGCCACTGGTAGGATTTGTTGATATCAACCACTTCCTCAATCTGCCAGTGGTACATGCCATGCCTGATGCTTACTAGTCCTCTGCCTCCCTCCTTTCTTTTAGTGTACATTCTCAGGGTGCTGGACTTAGGGTGAAACCCTCCGTGCATTGTGAGAAGCTTTCATGTCTCGATGTCAGTGGCTTCTATCTACTTCTTTGGCCTTGTTATTATACCAGCAGGGTATCTGATGACTTGCACCACACCTGTCTTGATGGCTTGGACTTTGTTCTTACCATTTAGCTGGCTCTTCAGGGGCTGCCTTACTCTCTGTAGGTACTTGGTTGTGGCTGACTTATTTTTGGCCTCATCTGGCCTCATTTGGCCATTTATCTGCGGTATACCAAGGTACTTGTAGCCGTACTGAACATCTGCAATGTTGCCTTCAGGTAGTTCAACCCCTTCAGTTGTGATCACCTTACCTCTTTTGGACACCATTCGGCTGCACTTATCAAGTCTGAATGACATACAAATGTCCTTGCTGTATATCCTGGTGAGATGGATCAGTGAGGCATTGTCTTGCTCAATTTTGGCATACAGCTTGATGTTATCCATGTAGAGGAGGTGACTGATGACTGTTGCACTTTGGCAGTGGTGGAGAAAGTACTCAAACAATGTAATTAAGTAAAAGTACAAATACACATGCAAACATGTACTAAAGTAACAGTAAAAGTAAAAGTACCACATTAACATTTGTACTTAAGTAAAAGTAAGAAAGTACTGGCTTTTAAAACTACTTAAGTATTAAAAGTAAAAGTACTTGTCGACTGTATTACCTAAAGGCTAATACAATGTCATTAAGTGTACCTATCGTA
>NC_051444.1:30834951-30846931 GCF_001649575.2 Kryptolebias marmoratus
GGTTACTCAAGTAAATGTAACAAGTACTACCCACTTTTGAACATAAACAACAACACCAGTAGCCTACAGGCTACTTCTTAACAAGCTCAAGGTGCTGTACTGGTATAGTCATCTTTTAGCTAACATTAGCTGTATCCAACAGTTTTACTCAACTTAATCGGTTAGTTTGGGGAAAAAACTGTGCAAAGTTTGCGTTTTGCTGGTTTGCTGCCATGATTCTAACACACACCTGAGCAGCTCTGCACAGCAGCAAATGTCCTTCGCTGCCCCACATGTTTAAACCCAGCTAGCGTCTTAGCGCTCATGCTGCATTTAAGGGCAGCTCGGAAAAGCAGTTTACGATGTGTTAACAACGGATTAAACAGTTTTAACTGCTGTAAAAAGTGACAGAAGGCACAGATATGGGAAGCATGGAAGCTTCTACTGTATCAAATTGATACAGGAATAGCAGAGAGTTGGCCACTTTAAGGTAAACTTGACCCAGTTATTTCAAATAAATCTTTTAAATAAGGCCATGAGTGGTGCAGGTCTTCTGGTTGTCTATCACCGGACTCCATTCCGGGTGTTAGTGATTCTGTAGGTGCTGCGTACTGCCTTGCTCTTCCTGAGGGAGGGGCTAATGGTTCTTTCTCGCTTTGCATTGGTTCAGTGGACTGATTCCTCTCTCACCATTGGATACTTTCAAACTAACGAACAAATCAAAATACCGAAATGCGACTTGGATGTAACGAGTAACGCAACGGTTTTGTGGAAATGTAGTGAAGTAGAAAGTACAGATACTTACTGTAAAATGTAGTGGAGTAAAAGTAGAACGTATCCATTATTAAATCTACTTAAGTAAAGTACAAATACACAAAAATTGTGTATTTGTGTGTGCAATTGTGTGCACCTGTTCCAAAAATTTTAGACTGCTCTAAATCCAATAATGCACAGCATAAGGCTGTCTTGACGTGGACAAGCGACACCGTACAAACTCTGAGCGATTTCTCAGCTTTCTCAGAAATCTAGAGCTAAATGAGGCAACTGAAACTGTGACAGATTACAGCAACTTTTGTGCTGATAATATTGTTGCTAAAAAATACTTTTATACTAGCCTATTAACTAGCTGTATATCACCAAGGGGGTAAAGGCCCGTATTGAGAAAAGGAAAATGGCATTCAGAAAAGGAGACATGGTGGGCGCAACTGCTGTAGAAAAGTAATTTAACTATCTCCTTTGATCAGCAAGAGAGAGATTGATCTGCTGCTGGACAAAAACTCACTGCCATGGACAATAAAGGCTGTGGAAACATAAAAATATTACCAATTTAAACTCCACAGGAAATCCACTCAACACATCACACCTGTTGTGTCAAATGCTTTGAAAAAGTCATAGTAAATATGACTTATGAAGAATGTGACTTCCCATCCTCCCATCCTCCGATCTTGACATGGAGTTGTCATTTCAGCCCCATTTTTTCTAGGCATTACAATTAATTAAAATCCTACAGATTGTGAAGAATCAGCTTCAGGTGAGTATACCAATAAAGCATGGGTGTTGAATGTTCATTGTTATGGAAAACAAGAGATTTACTGATAGGCCTTCTGATATGTCCTTATCAGGTGGTACCAGAGTTGTCATGTAGAGTATATCTGTTCACAGTTTGATGTTAGGTCATACTGCCCTCCAGGACACCAGTTCAAAATACTTTTTGTAGTTCTTGCTATATTTTTGCTGATTTTCATGCTTGCATGTGAAAATAAAAGAACAGGCAAGGGAGGTTTAAACGTCATAAGGGCGTGTGCTTATATATTTGTTCTGTTTCTTGCTGTTCCTTTATGAGGCATGTTGTAGTGTGGAGGAACAAAGTATGACCAACCTTTTTTCTTTAGTGAAGATTAGATATTTTATGTGAGAATTAAAACAATTTTGTGATTTTTATGGTCAAAGTGTGAGGTCCAGCCATGCCCACGTGATGCGATGAATCTTTTGGCAGAAACAATAAGTGAGACAAGGAACCCAGGTAGTTGATTTTTATTAATTTATTAGACAAGTTTTCTAGCAGAAAATCCCGGGGGTTAGACAATGTCAAGCAGCAAAATAAGTCTCATCTGTGATTTCAAGAGAATGCCTTTTAAACAAAGTTTAACAAGGCCTCCAGCAGTCTTGTCATTTAGAGAGACAGTTTGATGACCTACTGTAACATCAAACTGTGAACAGACATCCTGTACAGGATATTTCTGTTACCTGCTGATAAGGACATCTCAGAAGATCTTTCAGTAAATCTTATTTTCCAGAACAAATAACACTCAGTCTTTGATACCTTCTAATCTCATTTGTTTAAATAGTATATTGACCAAGAAGCTAAAACTTTAAAATTTAACTTCAAAGTTCAATCAAATGTAATGCCTAGAAATGGCAAAAAATGGGGCCAGAATCTTTACTTTAACTTAAACAAGATGACTTTCTGTTTGTTTTAGGATATCTTGCCATGACTCCCTGTGTCGGTGTAATGTTTACATATTTTATCCAATCTCCAACAAAATTCCCAGAATTTATGTTTGTCCGCAACTGAACATAACTACATACACAGATAATGTGGGTATGGTAAAATGGATTAGTAGCGCCTTCTAGATTATTTAAAAAATTCATCCTTGTTTCCTCCTTTCTTTAAGTATTCTGAAAACTGGTATACTTACATAAGCTGTCAAGACCTACAGAAAAACTCCTGGACCTAGTGTCTAACTCCAGTGAATGAATGATGAATGATGTTTCTTCTGTGAAGTATATCTGAGCTTCAGGCTCAAAAGTGGGTTGGTTTTTACCCACTTGCTTCAACTAAATCCAATTGTTGTCAATGGGAAGTAGATGAGAGGAGTAGTGAGCCAAAAATTGTGATGGCAAAGGCATATTAATAATAATAATAAGAAACCAACAGATTATTAATAGGAAGGCTTCAACTCTAACGCATTGCCCTCTTAATTAAACTAAAAATGTTACAATCTGGACCTCTAGCTCCAAGTCAGGAACACAAAACTCTCAGGTACCACATTACCAGCAGTAATATGGTCCTGGACCAGCAGATGTGATCCTACTTTTGGCCATGATTTGAACCTGATTCTCATCTTGGGTAAGAAATCTTTATCTTCATCTTGAAAACAAAAGCTTTAAAGCTCTTACATCCCTCCAAATTAAAATCCAGGTCAAACACACCATTCACATTTTGTAAGAACAGAGATCTTCTGGTGT
Source organism: Kryptolebias marmoratus (assembly GCF_001649575.2). NCBI lineage: Eukaryota > Metazoa > Chordata > Actinopteri > Cyprinodontiformes > Rivulidae > Kryptolebias > Kryptolebias marmoratus. The sequence continues at coordinate 30,838,180 of NC_051444.1, forward strand.
CAGCAGAAGAGTTTTTGTTGCTGCTGAGCTGAAATGATGTCCTGGATGTCGTGAGGCTTCAGAGACAACTGGAGACAAGTTTTATTTTAAAATCTAGCTCACTGCTGTTGAATATTTGCACCTATCACATCTCCAGGTAAACCCACTCAGTTTGCTGCTAGTCAGGCTCTGCCCCCTCACCTGCCTGCTATCACAGCTCTCTGCTGTTTGTGTTTCTCTGTTGCTGCTGAACAAGATGCATTGTGATAAGGCAACATTTCTCTTCACAAATGAGGAAGCTGACTTTATCACAGAGTGGTGCCTTGTCTGCAGGCCTCCCGGCATGCTGCAGGGCTGACAGGTCACTGTGGTACATTGGTCATGAGTAAGCAATTTGTCTGTAAAACCAAATTCTGAGTTCCCATGAAGAGATAGAGGAAGGGGGTAGAAAGAGAGAGAGAAAAAAACAGGGTTTTATTTAGTTTGAGGGAAGTCAAATGAGTTTTTCTGCCAAAACACTCAAAGTTTCTTTTGCTGCCGTTTGTGGTTAAAAAGATTTTAGTGGAACATGGAGGTCACATATTTTTCATCTTGTGTTGTTCTGCACAACTAAACAAGACTCGGTTGCTGTTACTGGATCAAACTCTGGGTACATAAATTTTAAACCTACATGTTTCTGTGCATACACTCAACTTCTTCCTCTTTTTGTAGTTCTCAAAAATTCATTTACAAATTTCTGCAGAAACAAGATGTCAATGTTACAACTGAAAAACTTTGTCATTCCTTAATTAAGAGTGTCAATCCATAAACACTGAAGCACCTTGAAGTCTCTTATTTTTCTGTTTCCGTTAAAATTTTAAATTTTCCTCTTTTTTGCAGCTTTGGAAAACCCAGGCAGAAATACATCAAAATGCATGGCCTGCTCAGGAATGGTATGATCTGACTTTTGGTAGCAGTACAATAAACAGTGTGGACAAAATATGTTAAAATCTGTGAAAAAAAATGTCTTCATAGACATACCACTTCATACCCATTAAAAGCCATCCATCTTTGGAGCTCTATAACTCTTAACTTTTTTCTTTGCTTAAACATGGGCACTTCTGCATTATGGAAATTAGAGGGCATTTTTCTGATGTTCAGTCCCATCTTTTTCTATGGAGCCGTTAGCTTTTTCGCGCATAAAATGACATAAACTATGGTTCAGACATTGTTCCATAAACATTAACCATGAGTTGTACAACATCCTCAGAGAAAGGATGTAACAGTAACAGGTGTGAGAGAAAAAAACTGTAAGTTTTGAGCGACCTCATGCTAACGGCTGTGGAGCTTTGTTTCATCACATCCAAAAAAACAATGAAGCTTTCACTAAAAGCCTTACACTAAACAATCCACCAGAACAGCAGATTGTTTTAATGTTTATTCGTTTTATTAATGAAAAACTAACAGACTGATAAACCTTTTTCTGTAAAGTTTCTACGCTGAGTTTACTGTGAGGACACTACAAATATGATGGAAGAACAGGGTGGTTTGTTGTGGTTTGTTCCTTTACTGTTATCTAACCCACCAACACCAGGGGTACTTTATTAAGTTTAAATTATTTATTGCCTAAACAGAATAATAACTCTAATCATAGCTGAACATTACCATTACAGATCGGTCAGTTTCAGACTGGTGTTAAAACAGCTGATCAGGACAGATGCTGTTAGCATGTAGCTTTTAGCTCTCTCCACTCTACGCTTTAAAAACACCATCCAGCTTTAATTTTCACGATGAATAACTTTACTGAGTGTTATGAGCTCTTTCTGGGGGCTCTTTCACAAAACAGTTACACACATGCACAGATGTGAGCTTTCAGAAATGAAGTGATCATCAAGGAACTAAAACAGACATAGAGCAGAGCTCAGCTTCATTGACTTTGAGTGCAACTCGTTAAATGTATGACGGATGTCCCCTTGTATCATTTCAAAATATGATGAATTAACTCAATTTAGTGATTGTCTTTGTTATTAACTAATTTTAAAAATGAAATACAAAGTTGCTGTGCATCATCATTGATCTTCCCTGTAATAAATCTAATTATTGTTGTTTAATTCTGCAAACACGTGGCCGCACACACCATATGTCATGGTTTCATGACATTATGGAGCTGCCAAGCCGTCTTACCTTTCCACGTGTTGACTTTTTAGTAGCTGTTACGACCTTGCTTTGTGGCACAAAGGAGCATCAGGGGTGGATTGTCTTTGATCCCCCTTGCTGCCTCAGTCCTTTTAGAAGTTGCACCATGTTGGCCAGAATCATCTAAGTCCAGGCTTGAGGTGTTTTGTGAAAGAGCCTTGGGATTCTAATCTTCTGTTCTCAAATATGTGATCTGATGTGTGGATTATGGTCTGCTTACAGAACAGCACTGATTACTGGCAGTAAATAAAGAAATATACCAGATATTCAGTTTTATGCTGTTGTTCATCACTGAGTCTTCAACATGAGACTCCACAGTGGAATTTAAATGGCTCTGTAAGTGATCTAAGGTCATTTTCATCAGTAATCCTCCCAGTAACTGATGGCTGATAGATGTAGGATCTTAATAGCTGATTGTTGCAGTCTGACTGCATCAATCTGCAGATTGTTTTGAAATTTGGTTCATTTTTATTTACAATTTTATATGTCTGATAATGATGCCAGTGCTGCACTGGAAATGCTCCAAAGGTGTGAAAAGCAGAGGGAGCAGAGTGGACAGAGCAACAAAGAGTAATTGACTCTGACACGATGAGACGTGTGTAATGAAAGGATCCATTTGTCCTTCATGATCTATGCTGGTTTCAGGCATGATGTTCATTGGCAGAAAATCTCTGAAAGATGCAGCTCTTATGGAAGATTTGATATTCTGAAATTTTCTGACAAAAGAATGTGAATTTGTTTTGAGTTTGGGATCAGATGAGATTTATTGTACATCTTGGGTAGAAAAGTGTGACAATTATCTTTTCTGTGGTTCTAAAGTTTAACCTCAATGCAGAACTGAAAGGATAGAAGTCTGAGACCTGATTTGTAAAAGTCATATCATTAAAAGCAACACAGACATGTTTCAACTGCAGCAGTGATTCACACAGGCTTCAGCCTCACATTCACAACCACATTTAACGAACATTCATCATGTGCAGAGCTCAGAAATCAGACTGCTAATGACAGCAACCATGGCCCTTTAAGGAACAATATATCTGTAAAACTGACTGACTTATAGACATTTACGTGTTGGTTAATGTTGATTAGCTGTAGTGGCCACCTTGAATTGGAATGACCTCAATAGTTGTACATCCAATGATTACTTTGAGAGTTTCATAAAGGTCTGTCCAGTGGTTCATGAGATATTTTGCTAACAAAGTTGACTCCATGTAGTTAGTGGCAAAATTTTAAAGATTTTGTTCAATCTGGAAGTCCTCAGAATGTGATGTCTTCAGTGGCGGGTGAGAAATGCTTTCAAGACTAAGCTCAATGTTCGTATGAACTGTGATTTGTACTGTGAGACAGATTTACTGGACTTGTGAAAACCAGTGAGCCAAAAGAAGCATCAGCGTAAAGTTCTGCCCTACCACGTAAAAAATTAAAGTCTAAGTGCAGCAGCTTGAAACATCACTTACTAATAAAACTAATTGGTGTGCAGTTTTACTCATTGTTCTTCATTACTACTTTTTTATCTGACACCCATTCTACTGGAGTTTGGAGGTGTTTATATCTATTGCGCCCTTATATGTGTAAACCTAGATATTCCAAGACAATAATTTAATATTTTTATTCAGGCTGCAGGCTTGTGCACTTTAGAAATACAGGCTGGACACTCAGAGGAATCTACAAGAAGTACAGGTAAAATTAATTAGTGTCAGGATTTAAACAAAACTTACTAGGAGACTACTGAACAGTGACCAATCACCACAAGCCATTAACATGCCAACAAAGAGTTGGAGTTGGAGCTCAGCTCATCCTTCAGTACTCTGTCTTCCCACCAGCAAACTGCTGGTGGGAAGACTGCAATACAGACTGACATTTCAGCAGGTGAATGCTGTTGTCTGCTGTTTCCATCACAGCCAGATCTTTCTGCTCCAAATGAAGTTTAAGGTTTTAATTGTGTTTTACAGATGAAAATTTCCTAACACTAACTAAAACTAACACTCATCTTTTCCCTAACTTTACTTTTCTAACAAAGTCTGATTTAACAAAACAAACTCAAAAGAAATTCACTTTTTTTTTTTTCCGGATGAATTTATTTTCTAGTGTTTCAATTTGATTATGGCCTGCCACTAAATGCAAAAGGGCAATACTGTTTTTGCCCTCTCTGTGTGTGCATATGTTTATTTATTTGTAAACTCTGTCGTGAAAGGTGACAGGCAGGTAAAGATTAGCATTCATCAAAGAATAATAGGCCTTCAATATTCTCCTGGTATTGTTCCAAGCTAAATCCTTTCTTACAGTCAGACGAGCTCTTCTTTCTGTCTAACTAAAGCACACCTCCACACTTTTTGATGTGCAGTATTTGGAGATCTTCGTGCTGTTTTGTGTGGTAGTTGGGTTGGTTGGGTGGGGCTGTTTGATTCAGGTTTCTAGCTGCTGCCAGTTCTGATGCAGTCAGTTTACAGTATAACCTGATAAGAGAGGAAAATTCCTCTGATTCAGTTCACATTCCCCTGCTACAGCTGTGACTCCATCAACCTTCAAAATGGCTGCTGGCTGCTCTGTGGTCTGACCTCTGAGGTGGAGGAGGATGGCCAGTTGTCCTGCTGTGATTATAACAACATGCATCAGGATTTATCTAGCAAATTCTTCAGATTTTTTTTGATCAATGCAGATTTTACATTTTAACTGTATGAAATGTTTTTAAAGAATTCAATTTTAATCCTCAGATATTTTGAGATGCTGTCAGTCTGTTTGGGTGGCAGAGGTCATTTCTGATCAGAATATTTTTCTTTTATAAATTGTTTGTTAATGAGAACCGTGAAAAATGTAGATCTGCAGGTTGAAAGTTTAACTTTCCACTCAAACTGATTTCCACAGGTGAAGTAGAGCTGGTCTAGGTTTATGTCTCCTAATGCTTCAGTCCTACATAAACAAACAGAAAGGTTCTTTGGGGTTTTTGCTTTTAATTTGAAGATCCTTACCAGTCCAACAATGAAGCTCCACCAATATCATCACAACATGCAGTTCTGAGCTGAACTAAAATTTTGTTTTAAGCTTTAATCAACCAAAAGTTTTAATTGTTCTTTAAACCAGGGACTCTCAGGTAGAGCATCACAAACATCTAATTTTAAATGTCTTTGGTATTTTTAATAAAGATTCTTCTTTAGAATAATTCCTCCTAAAGGTTTCAGATAAAACAGGTTGCTATGTGATGATTTACCAAAAAGATGTCAACCATATTACTGCGCAGAGGTCAAATGAAAGGTAGAAATGAGAGAGGGATGGATGGTTGGATGAAAGTAAGGTAAACATGTAATTGGTTGTGTGTGTGTTTATTTGTGTGATTTTTTGCAAAATATTTCACAGACCACTGGACATATTTTAACGAAACTCTCAGAACGTAATTGTTGGACATACACCTATAGCTGATTAACTTTTGAAGTCAAACTTATTCAGCATGGCTGTCACAGCTAATTGACTTTAGCCAGCATAAAACTCATACTCACATATAATTTGGTATAATGTAGCTGAGAGTTACAACACACTCTGAGTAGATTGGATGAGACCTTTGTTTAAAACTTTGCCATGAAAGGCAGCGAGTGATGTGTTCCTTGGAGTAATGCTTTTTGTCCATGTTCTTGGTGTTGATGATGGAAGAGTTGAAGTGCTGAGTAAAGTCTTCTTCTGAACTTTCAGTTCTGGAGTTTGTGGAAATGGATCCATGTAAGAAATGATGTCTGTAACAACCTGAGCTTTAGGAGTCCCAACACTTTAATCATGGATAGGACTGATAGTGATTTTCATCTTTTGTTGATGAATGATATATCAGTTGTTCATCCTGTATATGAGCCAAATTCAGATTCTTTCTTGAACAAAACAAAAAGAACAATCAGACTGGAGAGTATGGATTTATCTCTCTAAACACAAATGACTTTGCCTGAAGTTTTTATTGTAAGTTTTTATATTATCTCCATGTCTTCCACTTGTAGGACACCTGGAGACCTTTTGTCAAAAAAGCTCCCTGTGGTAGAAGTGTTCCCATCATCCTATAATCTTCACTCTGGTTTTTGATTTGTGATGTGTTGTAGTTTGAGGTTTTATTGGAAACAAATCATTTAATATAAATGTGCTGCTCTTGTTTCTGCAGGAGAGGAAAGACATAAGTCACAGAAACATTCAAAGGTTTGACTGGGACTCTGGCGTGAGGCGGTCAGAGTTCACCTGGAGAGTTTACTCAGGGAGGGGGCTCACGTTAACCACACTCCTCCTCCCCTCTCTAAGTCAACGGTTAAAGTCCTGCCATGAGGCGCGTGCTCGCAGTGTTTGCTTGGGCCGATACCAGAGCCAAGGAGGGAGCAGAGTCCAAGAGTCTTGACCTGGCAGGGTGGGAGGGGCCTGCATAGCCTGTTAGCTGGTTAGAAGGCATGCTAAGTATTTTAAACAAACATTCTTAGATGTGAAGGCAATCACTGCATTGCTACATTCTCCATACTCGCTAAATAGGTGTTTCCTAATATTTTTCTCACCATGCTCTATACACACCCATCCTTCTACAACGTTGTCAGACCATGTCAGGATGCAGCTACAGGTAGAATCTCACTGAGCTGCAATGGTTGGCGACTAGTTGGCGGCTGATAATTGGTAAATTATCAATTGGGGTCTCACTGAAATATGACTGTTTGTGACCAGCAATCTGTGTCTGTGTTTGGAGCAGCCGGTTATTGAAAATTACAGCTTATTTTGTGAGCATAGCTTGCCAAAGTGGATTCTAGGCCATTGGTTCCTAAACCTTTCAACTTATGACCCACAAGATAACAGTGGTGGTGACTTGTGACCCAAAATCTTTGGCCAAAGTACTCAAACATTGCTAAAAGGCCAATAAAACAAAAATAACACCCTCTCAACAACTATTACAGTATTTCTAACCATATATACCAAAACATATGACAAAGTATGCTGTAAGAATTTTTAAATTTAATAGAACATCTAGAGGTTCTCTCAAAGCCCTAGATTTGGTTGTTTTATGACACACAGTGTGGTACCAGAGTGGGAACAACTAAGCTAGACTGCACACATCCTGTATATGAGCCAAATTCAGATTCTTTCTTGAACAAACCGCCCACAACCTACCCACCTCAGCAGCTGCCTCCAGATTTACAATTTAATCTACTGGAGTACATTTTAGAAATGAAGATGAACAGATTTGGACCATTTTTTAATGATTAATATTCATCTAAGGTGTAGTTTTTAGACCAGGATATGTTTTCTGTTAGAGGAACGCTCCTTTGTAGATGTCAGAGCACAGCTCTCTAGAGCTCTGAGACAGGTTACAGATGCCACAACAAAACAAAATGGTTCATAATACATTCGAGTCTCCTACAACAATCTTGCAACTATTCTAGAGCATTTTTGTTGCACCGATTTTTTGAGCATTCAAGCGACTGGACTGCATGCCTCTGGACTCATGTGAGGAACTTGAGAACCACTATGAACTTCGTGGACATTTGGGAGATGCAGGGGATCTCAATTTTTTCACGGGAGTTGAGAGGCATGCAGTCCTGTCGCTTGAATTTTAAATGTGCTCAAAGACTTTGTGCAACAAAAATGCTCTCACACTAGTCACAGAGGTCTAGAGCTGTATTTTGACTCCTGGCAGCTTTCTTCAGACACCAAACATGTGCAGGTATGAAAACCACACTGAGGAGACAGTAAATAATAACTTTATCACAAGTACTCAGAAGTCAGTGAGACTGCAAAAAAAACTTTGCTCTTTTTCTCTCAATTTTGAGTCACCAACTTGTCTACAACAGTCGCAGCCCAGTCAGATTCTACGTTACGTACAGCTCAGCACCATGCTATCACCACAAGTATCATGTATGCAACAGGTCACTTCACTGACTTTGTCACAATCACAATCATAGCTGAGGCAAGAAGCCACAGTGGGTAATTCTGCTTCAAATTCTTGAAACGCCAATATGCACAGACCTCATGTCATGAATTCGCTGACCCGCTCTCCACCCAGGGCCCTTAATATGCTGCCATGACCATGATAAACCGCCACAACTTTGCAAAATAAGTTTTTGTGGACACTCAAAACCACTGAGGACCTTTCACATCAGTCACTTGTAAGTTTTTTTTTTTTATTTATTTATTTATTTTTTTTTCTGCTCCTGGTGGAAGGCGGACGTGTTTCTTTTCTCTCTGTCTCCTCGTGCCTTTCCTTTTTCGAAGCCTCTTTTTACATATTTTCCAAAAATTTAAGGAATATGGATCTAATCAGCTGGTTTCTCAACGCAATTGATACAATTTCCTCGACTGGGTGAAGGAGAGTCCAGTCTCGGGATATGTCTCGCTAAATGGCTTGCACTTATATAGCGCTTTATCTAGTCCAAGGACCCCAAAGCGCCTCACACTACAATCATTCACCCATTCATCCACACATTCACACACTGATGGTGGTGAGCTACATTGTAGCCACAGCTGCCCTGGGGCGGGCTGACAGAAGTGAGGCTGCCATCACACCGGCGCCACCGAGCCCTCTGACCACCACCAGTAGGCAGGGCGGGTGAAGTGTCTTGCCCAAGGACACAACGGCTGAGACTGACAGAGC